>NW_026521048.1:50000-115281 GCF_023375685.1 Ictalurus furcatus | reverse complement strand
TTCTCAGAAGTGATCCCAATACCCTGAGCTTAAGCTCCAGTATTTATACTGTATTTACACACTAAATAACCCATATGTTTCAAGAAGACTATGATCTCACTACCAATAGGGTTAAAAAAGAGCTCATTTACCTTACTCTTATGTTCCAGAAAAGGGCTATTTCACTTACACATAGAACTGAAACCAGGGGGTTTTAATTTACACATAAAATCAGAACCCAGGCATTTCTAATAACCCAGAAAATAAAAACCCAGAGTTTTTAGTTACTCAGAGAATCAGAAACCAGAGTTTTGAATTACCCAGAGAATCGAAACCAGAGAATTTGAATAACCCGTAAAATAGAAAGTGGACAAGACTAAAAAATCTAGAGTGACCTTGGTCTTACTGTTATCTCGCGGGGGGGCAGCTTGACTCAGCCACCCTTATAAATGGCTCCTCATGGTTCTTTCTTAAAATTAAGGCCTTCCTTGTGAGACAAGAACCTTCACATTTGAGTCATGAGTAAGTTTACATTTTCCTGTATTTCTAGTTTATAATTTATTTTCATATTTGCACTATATTTCTTATTTTATATATATTTATACTACTTGAAAAGCGGTTTACTGTACTTCCAACTTCTTAATATCATTACAGTTCTACTGTCCTGCATATCCTACTATTCTGTTTTTTATAGAGAGTTTCTCTATTACTATAAGATATTATTAAAGTTATTCATGTGTGTGTATGAGAAAGAGAGAGTGCGTGTGTATGTTGTGTCTACTTGCCCGCCCTTGACTGTACGAGCGTGTGTGTGTGTGTGTGTATTAGCACTCCTCAGCTCAGCTCGTATACCTCTTTTTGACTTTTTTGACTACTACTGCTCTTAAAGATCTTTAAAGTGTAATTCCAATTTGTCAATGTCCGCCTAATCCCGCTTCTATGTGTCTAGGTGCCCGTCTTTTCTTCTTCTCCCCTTTGCTGGATGCTAGGTCTCCCTTATGTTTATTTTATGACATTTTTTATCCACAACAGTCCCAAACCGCGTACTTACCTTCTATATAGTAGCCGAGATACATGTATTTATCCCCACTACAAGCCTATAGTAGGAAAGTATGCAGTTTGGGACGCAGCCAAACTCTCTTGTTCGCCATAAAACGTATAACTGCCGTGTGTGATCGTGTCCTGTCGCAAAATGCGGTGAAAACTCACCACGTTAATAGTGTGATTAAGGTGATTACATGTCTGTAATACACGTTGATAATGCGACTAAAACAGGAGTACTCCACCTGTCTTAATTCAATTAGTGCTTACTTCTAGTATGACCTTAATCAGATTAAGGTAATTAAAAATTGCTGTCTACATGGTAGTTTCTTAATTGGAATATTGTCTTAATCGGGTTAATAGTGGATTATTGTTGTCCATGTAAACGCAGTGACTGACTGACACAGCTCATCAGCGTTATTACTGTGCATTGTCTAGTTTTCATGTATCAAGGACAATACACGGAGCTTCTGAACTGTTTAACAGCATCATCATTATGATTTAATTTTTAAAGAACATACCCTCTTCTCTAGACATGGAAATGTTGGGTTTTTTTTTTTTAAGTTTACATTGTCACACAGCAACTTTCGGCCCACAGCCCTCAATCAAGTTTGATTTTTGGCCCTTCCTAGGAAAAAGTTTGGGCACCTCTAATTAATAATGATGTGCTACTAGAAAACCATTTTCAGTTATTTCCTCTTGCTACAATCTTAATACTTAACTTAACTTTGTGCTGCTAAAGCCCCATTTTGCATTGCTCAGATTATACAACCCCCCCCCCAAAACCGTGCTACAACCGTTTAAATATACTCATCTCTGCATTTAGCAGGCTGCTATAATTACCCAAAATCCTGAACATCCACAGGAGTGCAGCGCTTCAGAAGTCCCCCTCTATCACTCTCTCTCTCTCACACACACACACACACACACACAGACACACACACACAGCGTGAGAGGAAAAGCAAAAGAGAGGAGATCGCTCTTTGTATGAAAAGTGGGTGGCTCTTAAAAGAGCCGTTGGGTTGATGAAGATGGCGGTAACGCGCTTTACTTGGAGCTGGTGTACTTGGTGACGGCCTTTGTACCCTCGGACACGGCGTGCTTGGCCAGCTCGCCGGGAAGCAACAGGCGCACGGCGGTCTGGATCTCCCTGGAGGTGATGGTGGAGCGCTTGTTGTAATGAGCCAGACGAGAAGACTCACCGGCGATGCGCTCAAAAATATCATTCACGAAGGAGTTCATGATGCCCATGGCCTTGGATGAGATGCCGGTGTCAGGGTGCACCTGCTTCAGGACCTTGTACACGTAGATGGCGTAGCTCTCCTTCCTGGACTTTCTGCGCTTCTTGCCTCCTTTACCTGCCGTCTTGGTCACGGCTTTCTTTGATCCCTTCTTGGGCGCGGTCTTGGCTGGATCGGGCATGATGCTGCTTCTAGAGTAAATGGACAGAGAATAACTAGCGCCCGCCTCGCGCCCGCTCTATTTACAGACCCACATGCTAATAACGCCCAGACAAGACACCTTTTTTTGATTGGCCAAAATTCGATACCTCCTCCTGCATGGCACCTCCTACTTCTCCGCCTCTTCCTCCGCTACGCTTTGTTTCCCTTCCCGCCGTTGTACTTTCAGGACAACATGCACAATGAAAAAAACAATTGGCTTGAATTTTTTTGTTTTATATATATATATATATATATATATATATATATATATATATATATATATATATATATATATATATATATGTGTGTGTGTGTGTGTGTGTAGGAGAGCGAGAAATATATAACTTTCTACTAAAACCATCTTCTAACTCGCTTTAAACAAACACGTTATAATACTACTTAATACTGTGCACATACATATATATTTATAGTTTATTACAAAAAATACAAATAGATTGCATAATAATTATTAATAATTACTTACTAATTAATACATATATAAGTTCTTATGCTACTTGTGTACAGCGTTTGATGCCTTCTTTCATCTTTCCCAAAAGAAAAAGGCTTTTGATTTTTTTCCACACGGAACAGCTCTTTTTCTAGACATGTGGGTGGCTCTTAAAAGAGCCGTTGTGTTCGCGTCGTTCGTTGTTAGAGCGTTTAACCGCCGAACCCGTACAGGGTGCGTCCCTGGCGTTTCAGGGCGTACACCACATCCATAGCGGTCACGGTCTTTCTCTTGGCATGCTCGGTGTAGGTGACGGCGTCGCGGATCACGTTCTCCAAAAACACCTTCAGCACACCGCGAGTCTCTTCATAGATCAGACCAGAAATACGCTTTACACCACCACGACGAGCCAGACGGCGAATAGCCGGCTTGGTGATCCCCTGGATGTTATCGCGAAGCACCTTGCGGTGACGCTTAGCGCCTCCTTTGCCGAGTCCTTTACCACCCTTGCTTTTTTTTTTTTTTTTTAATGAGTTTTATTGAAATTATGCAAAATTCACAATCTTACACAAGTCATATTCAGAAAGAAAGGGAGAAAAAACAAAAAACAAAAAACAAAACAAACTTACATAGTCAAAGTACAATTACACGCAAATATTGTCCCACACTGAAGAGTCTTTAAACCAAGATGTGCTGCTTTTTAGTCTTCTTAGCTCTTTTTGAATGTCCTTGAATACAACATCACTGGATATAAACGTTTGATTTATAGTCATTCTACACCTTGTTTTCCAGAGTTTAGATTTAGTCAAACATATTATGAACCAAATGAAGTCATGCTTGGTCTTGCTACAATTTTCTTTAAAAATGCCATAGAAAATTGAGTTCATATTTATTTCTATATTGAGACCAATGATTTTTAATTTAGCCCATGTTTCTTTAGAGCGATAACACTCTAACAGGAAATGTTCGAGTGTTTCCTCTTCATTACAATTAGGCATCGGGCATTTACCGGTTTTTACAAAACAGCTCCATTTTACAACCGCTCTTACTGGGAGCCTTCTTACAGCGACTAACCAAGTCGTATCTCTCAGGTGTTCCGATAGGATTTTATTCTGTAAATTTTGGAGACATTCTTTGTTTTGGTCTTCCTCCAAATTTCTGAAAGCCACAGGGTTACTATAAACTCGATCAACAATTAAAAGATATATTTCTTTGCTTGAGTCTTTCACCCAATCGATGTTTAGATCTTTAAATTTGTTAGTGAAGTCGGAAAACATCAGTTTATAATACGGAATTCCTTTCCTTGATGGACCTTTTTTAGATTTCCAGTTAGAGATGTTCCCTATCCATTCAGTTTGCCTGGCAATACCACTCGCGATGATTTTACACACTGCTATTTTAGTTTTTACGGATATATCGACAGCCCCAAGGCCTCCCAGTTCCCTTCTCTTAAAAAGGAGCTCACGTTTTGTAACCTCACGAGTCGTATCCCATATGAAATTACAGCATATTTTATGAAGTCTTTTTATCCAAACTTCTGTCGGAGGTAAGATGCATGATAAAAACAGTATTTTTGATAATAGAAAAGTTTTAATAATATTTATTCTAGTTTTATAACTTAGATTACACGATTTCCATTTATCAATTTCATCTTGTATTATTTCTTCTTTTTTTGACCAGTTATGGTCGACACAGCCATTATTATCTATATATATACCTAAAACCTTTAATTGCTGAACTTCTGGGACATCTATGGGAAATTTGTTTTTTTCATTTCCAATCCAGACACATTCCGTTTTAGCTTTATTTAAGGAGGCTCCAGAGACTTGCTCATACTCGCTAAAATATTCAAAGATGATGTCTAGTTCTTGTTTAGATTTCACAAATACAGTTATGTCATCAGCATAAGCAGAGATCACGACTCTGTTCTTTCCTATTTGAAGACCCTTAAGTCTATGATCATCTTGGATTTTTTGTACAAGTGGGTTTATAGATAAAATATATAGGGCTGCACTCAGAGGGCACCCTTGCTTTACACCCCGCATAACTTCAAATGGTTCAGTCAAAGAACCGTTAACATTTACTTCAACTGTCGATTTAACATAAAGGCATTTAATCATGTTTATGAAATTTTCAGGGAATTGATACAGTTTTAAAATCTCCCACAAATAGTCTCTTGAGATATAATCAAATGCTTTTCTTTGGTCCAAAGCCACAATGTAAAAACTGTCACCATTTTTATCAAAAACTAGTTCTCTTAATGTGTTCAAGTTGTCCCACATAAATCTTCCCTTTATTGCACATGTTTGTTGTTTAGCTATTATTACGTCCAAATAGTCACTCATCCTGTTCATAATGGTCTTTGCAAAAATCTTATAATCGACATTCATTAGGGTGAGATGTCTCCAGTTGTTGATATCACACATTTCACCCTTTTTATACAACAAGGATAAAACGCCTTCATAGAACGAGTCATGCATGTAACCTCTAGCGATCCCATCATTGAAGGCTTGCGTTAATAATTTAGCCAAATCTATGGCGCATGCATGATAAAAATCAGACGGGAGACCATCTTTCCCTGGAGACTTTTTTAAATTTAATTGTTTAATGGCATCAACAACCTCAGCCTCTTTTATTTCCTCACCTAAGCTCTTGGAAGGCGGGTCAACACTATTTTTTACATTCAAAAAGGTTTTTAGAAGTTTAGCATCTATTTCAATTGAGTTATACATGTTTGAACAAAGGATCCGAACAGCATCTCTGACATCTTTAGGATTTTTCGCTATAGTTCCATTATCTGTTTTAATGGCTTCGATATATTGGGCTTCTTTCCTTTTATTAAATAGTGAAATTGCTTTTGTTTGATTTAGAAGTTCATCGGAAATTATTCCTGCTCGGACTTGAATGTTCAGTAAAAACTCATTATTTAAAGTTTCTATCTCTTTTTTCAAATCCTTTAAGTTGTTTTCCTCACTTTCATCTCTTGTATTTTTTAGTTTTAGGTTTATATATTGTGTCATAATTGTATTGTACTTCTCATTTTTTTCTTTATTAAAACATAGACATTTGTATTTAAGAAATTTTTTAATCTGGATCTTAAAAACTTCCCACAAATCACAATAATTGGTAGTGAGGATATCTAAAGTTTTAATCCTATTAATTTCTTCTTTTAATTGTATAATCAATAAAGGACTTTTCAAAATTTGTGTGTTTAATTTCCAATAGTTTCTTCTTTCTTCATTTTTAAATCTGATGCCACATATAACTGTCAAGTGGTCCGACTCAACCAAGAGTTTTGTTGTATAAAATTTTGCCTCAAAATTATTATTAATATATATCCTGTCAATTCTAGTTTTACATGTTTTATCAAACCTCGTGAAGTCCACTTTCTCTGGATATAATGTCCTAAATATGTCGGTGAAATGCTGTTCATTCATTATAGATCTAAGGACACCACCTTCTCTCCTAATTTTACATATTTTGGAAGAAATTTTATCATTATCATCTGTGATTGTATTAAAATCACCGCATACAATGGTATAGAAACCGACACACAGGAGCATTTTAAGCTTTTTAAAAAGCCGGATTTTACCAACAGTATCCTGTGCTGTGTATACATTTATTACTCTAATTTTTTTTGTGCAATAAAACACATCTATAAACATTAATCGACCAGGAATTATTTCACGGCTCTTAATTATTTTAAATTTATTGTTATAAAATAAGGTCGCAATACCATCAGCTTTACTTTCACCTATTGAAAAGATTGAAGGACCTTTGATCCATAAACTTTGGGCGTTCTGTACGTCTGCAAAACTGCTTAATCTGGTCTCTTGTATACATAAAATATCAACATGTTCTCCACTCAATATATTTAACTTTTTCACTTGATTAATTTTTGCCTGAATCCCTCTAACATTACATGTGGCAACAGTTAAATTTGAAAAAACCATAAAAATTAAGATAAGGATCTTCTCCGATAGATATTATTGTATGTCCATTAGTCCACATTTTCTCAACATTATCCACATCATTTAACCTCAATTCCTGCAGACATATATCACATTTCTTTTTAAGTAATATAGGAATTGAAGTTAAAATCAAAGACATTGTGTCAAAAAAAAAAAAAAAAAAAGGGAAGAAAAGTAGGCAATATACATCATTCCTTAACCTTTTTTGCATTGTCAACATTTCCAGGAGAATTCCTCTTTCGCCTTTGGCGTTTATATGGATAGTCTAAAGTGTTTTTACCTTTCGCCAGCGTGGGAGTGTCCGCAGTGTCACCTGTGTTGTCGGCGATTGTCTGGGTTGTTCCACTTTCACCAGCTGGATGCGATGACTCCTCTCGGCCCTGTAGACTTCCTGCAGGTGTAGAAATGATCTGGGTCGCTCCGGTCTCTCCCTCTGAGCACGTAGGCTCCTCTGGGGCTTGTAGACCTCCTTCAGGGGTTGAGCCGATCCGAGTCTCGCCGACTTCTACAGCTGATAGCGCAGGAAACTCCGATGCTTGCCGTTTCTCCACAGACGAAAGACTGGGCGGAGATGCTCCGCTGCTTCCAGCAGGTACTTCCGGTGTCTTCCGTCTCCCTTCCGGGGTCAGAGATTCGGCGCTGCTCTCAGAGTCCTCGCCGTCTTCGCTGTCGCTGGTATCGGTGCTGCTTGAGTCACTCCCAGATGTCGAGTCATCCTCACTTGTGTGTAGTTTATTTTCTTCCCAGTTGTTATCCGCTTTATCGTTTGTTTTGGTTTCTGTGTTATGTGCGCTTTGTGTTACATTCTGGTCAATGTCTTTTTGATTTTTCGGCATTCTTAGTTTATAGCTGTAAGAATTTGGGCATTGAAAATATATATGCCCGGTTTCATTACATAAATTACATACTTGTGTATTTCTACAACTCTTTCCTTTGTGGCCAAAGCTTCCGCATTTCCAGCACTTTGTTTTCTCACAGTCCTTTGCCTGATGGTCGGAATCGTTACATATAAAACATCGTTTTGTTTGGCCGGGATATGTAATCGTTCCATTGTATGGTCCCATGGAAATGGAATTTGGTATCTGGAATATACTTCCGTCGGGGTTTTTCTTAAGTTTTATTTTATATCTCCTGACTCCATACCATATCCCGAACTGGTCCAGCGGCTTGTCAACAGGGTTCAGTATCTCACCAAACCTTAAGAGGTATTGTTCTACATCCGAGTCAGCGATTCTCCCAGTCCAAAACTTTACTACAATGCTCTTTATGTCTTGGGGAGCTGATGTAGTCATCTCCCAGTTTTTCCAGAATTCACTTCCTGTATTATTATTAAAAATTTGAGAAAATGTTTGAAGTGCCTGTTCTTTGGTAAAACATATTTCATACTCTTTTCTGTTAGGCATTGCAATAAAAGAGTATACATCTGTAGTCGATATCCATTGACTACTTAAAAGGTTTACTCCGACTTCAGACCTGTCTGGAGCTTCTCCTTCTCCACTGTAACGTAGTCTGACCCAGTGCCTCCCCGCCGACGGCGAGGAGGCCACACGGGGTGACATACCGAACCCCGGGTGGCGATAATTATCACCTCGTTAAAGGTGTTTTTGTTGTTGATGTTGTTGTCGTTAAAGTCTTTAGTTTCAAATTACTAACGAGGGTACCACTTGCAAAAAGAGAGTATTAATTACCACCCTTGCCTCTGCCAGACATGATGCTGCTCTCGTAGTCAAGCTGCTCAATAGAATTTCTCGCGCAGCGCCCACCTATTTATCCACACTCGACAGGACCTAGTTGAGAACAGGCGAGGAGGCGGGCCTAACGCCAACGGTCACACAGTAGTTCTCTTTTTCGAAAACAAACACTAGGCACTGCTTTTCACCTGATAACGTCTTCTTCTTCCCCATTCTCTCTCTCTCTCTCTCTCTCTCTCTAAAAACACACACAGATACAAAACATTATTAGTATTATCGGTACTAATGTTTTGGTTCCATTAGTAGCAGTAGTAGTAGTAGTAGTAGTAGTAGTACAACACAATAGTCAGGAACTTTGGGTAAAACATACATAGTAAAGCATACAGCCAAAACACTCATCAGCATAAGGAGGTTAGAAAAAGCTGTCTGTGTTTGTACAACATTGACATTACTGTTTCAAACACAAGACGTTCCTTTTGAGCACGTCCTTGGACTCAAGGCCCGTATATACTACAGTCCTACGTCCACTGCAACTACAGGTCGCACATAGCAGCACAAGCCTTTATTAGTAGGCCCAGCATTCAGCGGATCAGCACCAATGTCTGTGTTCACTTTGAAGCCAGTCCACATTCTACCACACAAGTACTTCACTAACTTACAAGCACCACAGAAAGGAATGCAAACACAACTCTCAGGCCTTGCTTTATCAGCTCTCGCAAATGCATGATGTAATGGACTCTCGAAGGTCGAAATTAGCTACATTGTCTCAAACCCTCATCTCATTCTTAAAAAGTGTCATTCACAAAGAAAGCATATGCACTTTGACAGTTGTGCAAGAGAAACTAACATAACAAACATCACACACAAGTAGGAAAACAAAGTCAGCCTTCACACTGTCTAATCACTGGCCTTCTCTTTTCCCATTTTCATTTTCGCTATCTGTGTTACAGTCAATGTACGCACTGTGTTTGAACCTAAATGTCATGCATCAACCAAAACTGCTCCTCCAGAATGACAGCTGAGTTTAAGATTGGCAAAATATGTCGCAGCAGTTGCATTCGTCAAATAAACTATGATCAATGAATTAATGCCAATGAGATAATTACAGCAATGTGTAATGTCCAATAAGCTCAAAAAGAGTCGGATTCCCCGCACACTTTAATCTCCTTGGCCAATCAAACACAATTATGAACTGGGATTCTGATAGTTGTGTGCCTTTAACTCACAGTGTAGAAAAATGAGGTCAGCTATATAGACAACACCTTTCATTGTCTATTTAATTACTTCGATTGAGGTCATTATTAGAAGTAGTAGTACAACCTACCTTCTGTTTTAGGCGGCGTCGTGTGTTGTGCTGGATGGAACATGACTGCCCTCGTGTGGCCAAACTTGGGAACGGCAATTTCCCAAAAATTGCCGTATTCTGTTATTAAGCTTTTAAGGGCGGTGTTTAGAAGTCTATTTTTGTTTACGGTCAGTATCTCAAATTCAAGTGTAGCGGGTTCATCATGAAACTGCCAGATTTGCTCATGAGCACCAACATTCATGTTCATTCTCATCACTGCGCCTGTGCAACTGCATGTGTTCCCTACGTGGCCTCATCTATTTCGCTCGGGAATATCCACACGGTACAAGAACGGTACAAAGATAAAGGTAATGTATACCATTGTTAAATTACAACAATTATCATGAACGGGACCGGATTAAAAGGAAGAGAGAGCGAGAGCGAGAGAGAGAGTAATATTGTGTCAAAGTTCTTACCCAGAAAACCGCTTCTGGGAAATTGCCGTTCCCGAGGTTGGACACACGAGGGCAGTCAAGCTCCATCCAGCGCAACACACAACGCCGCCTGAAACAGAAGGTAGATTTGGGCTAGTGTACACAGACACAGCTCATTAGCGTTATTACTATAAATTGTATCATTTTCACATATCAAGGACGATACACGGAGCTTCTGAACTATTTAACAGTAGCTTATTATTATTATTATTATTATTATTATTATTATTATTATCATCATCGTCATCATCTCGTTTTTAAAGAACATACCTTCATCACTTGACATAAAAAAAAAAAACCTTTCCATGTACAAATTTACATTGTCACAAAACAGCTGTACATGTATCTGGAGACATTAGTTCAATGTCCATTCTTAAACATGTTAGATAAACAAACAAAAGGAAAAGGTTAGATAGACCAAAGATTTAAATATAACTCCGTTCAAATGAATATAGGCCTGCTCAGACACCACAGCGTTTAAAAACCTCGAGATTCCCGGCGTCATAAAGAGAACAACCGTCAAACATACCATCAGGTTAGTTCTAGAACTCTGACCGTGATGTCATAACGGATCTTATGGCTGGCTGCTCTGATTTCACTATATTTGTCTGTCTGTCTGTGTGTGTGCGCACGCCAACATAGTTTAAACAATAATAATACATTCACATTTTATCATGTACATAGCAGTATATTCATCAACATCATAAAGTACACACATTCTTTTCTAATATAATATTAACACTGTAATCTTCTTCCCTAGTTCTGGATCTTCTCGAGTGAAATAGATGAGGCCACCTACGGAACATATTAATTTACATACACAGCAAAATCCACAGAAAGAAATCAACTCTATTGGATTTAATGTAAACACTTTTAAAGTGTCTGGAGGGGTCCACACTCCACATTGGGATTTTAACACTTTAATAGAGTTCACATCAACTCTTTGTATAGTTGCAACTGAACACTACTCAAGTGTTAGTTTCTCAACACCAGTGGGTAGTGTTAGAAATTAATTCTCATAGGAGTAATTCATTAAATCTCATAGTGGTAATTGCATACTATTAAATGAGTTGCCTCTAACACTATAAAGTGTTAATATGCTACTGCACAATTAAAATTACATTTAAATGATTACAAATCTAAAAGGCAAATAAAGAAAAAAAAACAAGTTGATTGCTTTATAATGGTTTTATTTTTTCAAGGGCGTTAACATTACTGACCCCTCATGTCAAGTCTTTCTAAATATAACAATTGGGCACTATGTACTCTCTTTGATTAATCTCATTAGAGCACTGCTGGTCAAATGGCCACTGCTGGTCAAATGGCTGGTCAAAAATGTGTCAGTTCGTTCACAGAGATGACAGAAAACTCATCCATTTGGTTATCTTCCATAGAGTATGCATTGAAGTGGTCATCATAGAACATAGTGCTTTCATAATTTCCTGTAATGTAAAAACACTCTTCATATATTATTATCTCACAGACCTTTTTGAACACAGGGAGATCATAGGTACATCCAGTGCATATGAACAAACCAACCTGATACTCAGTACCATAATGTCTGACCCACTTTGTACTTGTAACACTCAAACAGGCTTCTAAATATAATGTCTGACTGAGTTCTTCCCCACCTTGCAAGTTACAGATGGTTTTTGATGTAGGGCCAAATTAAAAACAATTAAAACCTTCTAAAACAATCATTTTCACAGTTAAATATCAATTGACGATGTTGCTTTACTAATGATTTAATGAGATTCTTGAAATTTTTGCCACATCTTTTGAAAATATGGTGCTTAGCTTCAAATCGCATTCACCACATATGGATAAGAGGGCCAATTTTTTTTATGCATCTCAGATAGTGCATCATCAAGTGGTGCTTGGGAATCGACCTCTTGTCAGGAAACAATTCTTTGAATAGAGTATGGTGATCACAGATCAGATGTTTTAAGTAACATATCATCCCATCAGTTATGGTGTAGGAGAACACTATATTGACAATCTGTATCGAAAGCAGGAGAAAGTTCCAGTGATTGTTATTCCTTTCAATGACCACCAAATATCAGTGGAGTGTTGTGCAGAAGACACCATAACTGTATGGCATTCAAACCCAGGTGTTTGCCCTTATCATCCATTTTTAACCCACTTGGTTTGTTTTTACAGTCTGTGTAACCATAATTAAAGCTCTGTATCCTATTTGACAATGTGTTCAAAGAGACATAGTCCTGTTTAACAAGGTACTCAAAAAACAGTTTAAGTTCATACTGTACCACACCCTCTAGCAGATCATGAATGATGACAACAGCATAGTTATCAGTACAATGGAAATACTGTAATGAATTATGCACACATGACTTTTTGACACCATATATTGACCGCAGTTCAGGATTTTCATTTAGTGCCTTACAATGTTCAGTATGAACCTCTTTGGAATGGAAAATTAACCCAGAATGATCTTCAGTAAATATAGATTGAACTTCTTCCTTACTAATTAAACAGAACCTATGGAAATTAGTTGCACTGAAATATTCCACAAATGCCAGTAAGCCATTTAAAGCCAAATTATCTCCTGTTACTTGAATTACTGAGCCAAACAAAGGTTGTTCAAAACAAGGAAGCTGTATGCCTTCGGTTTCTAAGATTTTCAGGTCATCAATAAGGGGCTTTGGTATCACATCAAAACCATATGTCTTAAGATCTTCCATGTAGAATAGAGCTGCAAGATGTACATTAATTAGTACAGAGTTACACTTGGGTGGAAGATTTTTTTTTTTTAGAGTAAAATAGATACAACCAAGTTTGTGGATCCCCCTCTTGGAACCTAGAGGGTTAGCAGTTTCAAAATCGTTGTAATAGAGTAGAATCTGTAAAGCGTGCTTTTGCTGCGAGAACAGTGCATGGTTTTGGAAATACGACCCATCATTAATGTCTTTGTTAACTCCAATTCCACTCTGTTTGTCCTGTAAAAAACTCTCTCTAACTGGACTGTTTTTGAATATTGATTTCAGTGTACCCAGAATGGGTACATACATGCACTTGTCCGTTACGGGAACCTGCCTGTAGTTCTATCTCTGCGCAAATCCATTCTCACCCCAAGAACACATTCTTTAGGTTCAACTATTTCCCATTTCTCATCATAATATTTATGTCTCCTTGACTCAGTGTTTAATGCTGAAAAAGGATTACTTAATTGATCAAAACAGTGTTCAGTTCTTCTACAAGTGTCTGAACTTGTACTTTCAGGAGTATCAGTTTTAAGAACTGCATCTCATGCTTGGATTTTAACATCATTAACAACTTCTTCCATTGAACAAACAATTGTTTGGACAGCACTTTCAGAAAGACCTGATGCTTGCAAATGAGCAACAATTGATCCACACACTGAAGATAGCTGAGTTGTAACAACAGAACTTTGTGAAGTATGTAAAGTGGCAACAGAATTTGGGCGATCATTTGAACATTCCGCCTCATATTCTCCCTGAGTGGAAAGATCCTGATTAGTATCAATCTCTTGATCCATAGTGTGACTATGTACCTTGCTGAGGTGTTTTCGGAAGCCACTATAAGTACAAAATGATAACGGGCGACCTGGCTCTCCACATTTTAAATGTAACTTTTTGCTAAGATATAAACCATGTTGAAATTTTAAATGTTGACAAAGAACCAAACAAGTTCTGAGGTGTGCTTTACATACAAAACATGTGAACATCTTCAAGGCTGTTAATCTCACTGCAGCAATCATGCTCGAAGATCTTTAACACGCGGGCTCTCCTTTGCTCTTCCGACATCGATGTTATAGATAGTGGTTTGGATAAATGTGTAGAAATTACAAAGAGCTTCATCATATGAGAAACTGAAGACATAGTGAACTTTGAACAGTTCATCAAAAGCTGCCACTGATGTGTGTGCCTTACATGGGATCGCCTTTTGGTCGATAATAACGTAGAACTTTGGGATATCCTTCTTTCGCTCACTGATGCAGAGGAGGAATGGTTGTCTTGTGTCAGCACTCTCAATGAAGGTAGTCACACTGGCTCCTTCCTGAAGGTCAGCAAAGGGACATAAAATAAATATGAAAATAAAACTGCATGTTTTTTTTACATTATCACTAGCACCGTCACATCTTGTTTGCAGGTGGAGTAAGCAAAATGAGATGCAGGTCTCAGAATCCCAAAATAATCTACACCTCAAGAGTTCCTAAAATTAAGATCTGATGTTTAAATAGTAACTTTTGCATACCTTAAGATATCTCACAAGATGGCTGGTTGCTTGAGCTGAACTGATCTTGGATATTTTTTTTCTGGCCTCTTGAGGTTAGAGGGAGCAGATGCAGCTGCAAAAGGATTGAGGACATATCGCTGTCCCATCGTAAAGACATCACAAAATAATTAAATGATCTCTCTTTAATTATTTTTTTAAAGACTGGAACATTTTTAAAATACAAAACAGTTTATACTGACCATTGTAGTCCTCAGATTCAGGTTCAGTTCCTGACAGCAGCTCGCCCATATTCTTAAGAGTCTTGCAGTCTGCAATGATTTTTGGCTTGAAGAATATTGACCACTTTGCCAGGAACTTCTGAGACACTTCGTCACCAAACATCATGGAGAAATCCTGGTCGATCTATAAACAAGGTTTATACAGGTTTAAACATAACGGACATAAATGGATAAAAGGTCAAATACTAAAAATTAAGATCTGCTGTGTTATTTATGCATACATTTGGGATATAAAAGATTAGAACGTTGAATTTCTCAGTTTGGACCGGCCTGTTGGTGTTACGGTGATCATTGAACAACTCCTTTCTCTACTGTACCAGTGAACTCATTTAATAACTACAGAGAAAATTTCCTTTTCAAAACTATTTCCAAAGCTAAAGATTTTCTTACCAATCCAGGTACATCAAGGAAACGAGGGAACAAATCCAGGACTGAAGATGGTGCATCCTCACCGACCACCTTCTGCCGATACTGGAAAGTCGCTCATCTTCTCTTTGACCACAGATTCATCAGTGGAATATCGTATCGTAGATATCGCCTCCCTGCACTCCTCACCAAATTGCTGTTGACAGAATAACAGAGATTCTCGTCTGGTTTTTGGACCATCCTGAAGAACAGTCTTGGAATGACACCGGGAGCCAGCACAGGTGTTACGTTGAACTGTCTTGATCCTCCATGCAATGAAGCCACTATTACCCTCAGGATCATAGTAGTGTTCCTGTTTAAGAAAAGACCCAAAGAGAGGCATCTCGTGCTTGGCTTCAAGAATGAATTACTCAACACAGTAAGTTCACACAATGACTATATAACACTACAAAAACAAGTGGAAAATACAAAGCTGAGCAACCTATAAACACTCATCTAAAACAAGATCATTTTAACTTTAAAACTATAAAAGGGAAGAAAATATAAAAACACACTGGTTTGGGTTTTCAGACAGAACTTACATATCCATGTTTGGAGAAAGGATCTTGGAGGTATGGAAAAAGTGTCACAATTCCCAGTGCATAATTCGTCTTGACGATGGAATCATCCTTTCAAATAAATCAATTTACTTTGCAAGCGTGTATGTTTTGCAAGAAGTTAAAGGATAAATTCCCCTTTTATAGCAACACAGAATAGCATTCTTTAGCTGCGCCACATGAATCTGTTGTGATGACAAAGGGAGGGAAGTGACCTCCAATTCTTACCCATGTAGCTCTAACATGTCTGCAACCAGGACGTTCACCATCTGTTAGTGTTTTGGTCTTTTCATACTCCTTGAAGATTTCCTCACCCTTTGGATTGGCCCTCAGAACACAATCAACTTTCTGCCAAAACATCTTACATTGTTATGACATGCTCATGGAAATTTAAGAGGATTTTTAATGCCTTTCCTTTATGCCGAGAATACATTTACAAAACACTTCTACAGATAAGTATCAATAATAAACAATTACGTAATTGAGGATTTTAAATGCATTTATTCAAAGCTTACCTGTCTTGCTTCATTCTGGTCCATTAACCCTGTTGGGTTCCTCCTCTTTCTTGTGGACTCCAGGACAATTGTGGAATCTGATGAATGGGATGAAGCTGGGGATAGTGGAGTCAGTACAGAGGAGGATGCTTGATCTGAGACCAGTTGAACATCCAGATGTACAAAATCACAGACAGAACAAAATCAATTTAAATGTACATGTATTTATCAGTAACAAAAGCATTTCAACAAATACTTGAATGGTTACATAAAAAAATATAAAGTATATTATCTTCATTAAGTACTTTTTACGAATAAGATGTACTTAACGTAATGATCAATAGTATAGCAAATGATAATAGTTTGAGGTCCCTCAAAAAGATATTTTAGACTCTGCTCCTAGGTAACTTCATGTGTTCCCTACGTGGCCTCATCTATTTCACTCGAGAATATCCACAAATAGGGAAGAAGATTACAAAAATAAAGGTAATGTATACAATAATTATCGTGAACGGGTTTAAAAAAGGGGAGAGAGAGTAATAGTAATCATGTAATATTTCTTGGCTAACTACCACAAACTTGGAACAGAATACCCCTTCTGGGAAACTGCCGTTCCCGAGTTTGGACACACGAGGGCAGTCAAGCTCCATCCAACACAACGCCGCCTGAAACAGAAGGCAGGTTTGGGCTATTTTACACTGACGCAGCTCATCAGCGTTATTACTGTGCATTGTCTAGTTTTCACGTATCAAGGACAATACACGGAGCTTCTGAACTGTTTAACAGCATCATCATTATGATTTAATTTTTAAAGAACGCACCCTCTTCTCTAGACATGGAAATGTTGGGTTTTTTAAGTTTACATTGTCACACAGCAGCTGTACAGATATCTGGATATATTATTTCAGTGTCCATTCTTAAACACGACAGATGAACAAACAAAGAAACTAACCACATGAAAAGGTTAGATAGACCAATGATTAAATACTACCCTGCTCAAATGAATACAGAGGCCAGCTCTGATACCACAACGTTTAAAAACCTCGACATTCGCGGCGTCATAAAGGGAACAACCGTCAAGCATACCATCAGGAAACTTATAGAACTCTGAACGTGACGTCATAACAGATCTTATGGCTCGCTGCTCCGATTTGACTATATATGTCTGTGCGCGCGCCGGGGAGACTGACCTGGACACGGTATAAGGACAGCACACAAACACATTTAAAACATATTAACACATTAACATTATATCATGTACATAGCAGTATAGTTATCATAATAAAGTACACAAATTTACTGCTAATAGTAACATTATTAATGTCTTTCTAATCTCATTAGTCATTTCATTCTCATCACTGCTCCTACATAACTTCATGTGTTCCCTAGGTGGCCTCATCTATTTCACTCGAGAATATTGCTGGCTCAAATTTAGCCTATTACCTGAAGACACTTAAAAATTCAACATAGAAGCAAATACTCACATCTGCAAACCCAGTTGGAGATAGAAAAATAAGACAACAGCCGTGAGGGAGAAGAAGCAAGGTTCCAGATTTATTGGTTCCGTTCCACCACACGAGATCCACACCGATGAGAATTCTCAGAAGTTATCTAAAAAACCAGAGCTGAAGCTCTTCTATTTATACAGTTTTCTTAGGGTCAGGATGACCCAGACACGAATGTGTTTTAGAAAGAGCTTATCAAAATTACCATTCTGTTTTAGAAAGGGCTCATCAAAATTACCAGTATGTTTTGAAAAGAGCCTTTTCCAAACACCATTAGGTTTGAAAGAGGTACGAGACACAACATTTCGGAGAGACCTTGGTCTCACAGTTATCTCGCGTGTGCAACGTGACTCAACTACCCTTATAAATGGCCCCTCTTGGTTCTCTCTTAAAAATTAAGGCCTTCGTCTGTATTACTCCTGACTTTTTCTCGTGAGACAAGACTCTTCCCCACCTCCAAGTATATTATGAGTAAGTTTCTTTCACATTCTTCTGTATTTCTGGTTTATAATTTCTTTTCATATTTGCTCTACATTTCTGTTATATATATATATATATATATATATATATATATATATATATATATATATATATATATGGTTATACTGCTTGCAAGTGGTTTACTGTACTCCCTATGTCATAATATCATTATATTATCCTTATAATATCTTAATACTCCTTTTATTATTCTTATAATGTTCTGTTTTCCTTCTGTGTGTGTGTGCGTGGTGGCATAGGCCTGTGTGTGTGTGTGTGTGTCTCTTAGTTGGCCGTCCACCTACGCTCTGAGGCCTGCCGCACTAATCAAATACATGTATGGTTTGCTGTGTGTTGTGTCTTAGGTAAACATCCGTTCATACAGTGCACCAGACCGGTGAATTCTCAATAAGATTACATATTACTAATACTAGGTCTCCCTCGTGTTTATTTCATGTATATTTTATATACAACAATATCCACAAATAGGGAAGAAGATTACAGAGATGAAGGCTTAAAACGTGCTTGAATGATAAAAAGTCAATAAATACAAAATCACTAAATAACTTTAAAGGGTTTATTTTCTATAGAACATGAATACAATCCTTTCACTCAAAATAGGACTCCCCGCTGCAGACCCTCCTCCAACGTTTTCAAAAAAGCACCTAGCGTCATATCTAGTGACTTTTTAGACAAACCTTAGCTACTTTCTGTAGAAGAGAATGGCCAGTACTGCCCGGTGAGTGTGAGGTCCTGCTTTCCCCCCGGAGACACGCCTCTCTCTGCAGCTACTCTGTTCAGTGAGGGGCAGAGAGGAGCAGCACGTTCATTCACTTCTAACTTTCTCTCTGAGAGATTATTTTACATGGAAATATAGCACGAAATCACAGTGCACCCGTTGTCTTTAACTTATGTGTGTGGTGGTTTAGTCAGATGACGTCATGGTTATAAAATCAGAATTTTAGCAGTGTAGATCAGCAGCTTGGAAAAGGTTTGAAAGTGACTGCTGGTGAACATGTAGTCTCTTATTGGGCCGTGGTTCAGTCACTATTTCATATTCATCCTGTTGTCTGACAACAGAAACAGAAAAAATACGTAAATGAAAACAGCTTTATTGGGAATTTGGCTGTAAAGGGCTGACTTTAGGCAGAATGAAAGTACGATGTAATGATGTAATGAATATGCTAATTAGCGCATGACATCATCTAGAAACGTGTGGACACAGTGCTCCTGTCACTCAATTGGAGTATTTTAACATTATAGTGAAGATGAATCAGTGCCTGGGAAATACAAATTTAGTCCATCACGGCTGGGAAAAGGAGCTATATTAAAATTGGCAGTTTTTATTATTATTATTATTAATAATAATATTTTTTGGAATTTAAAAAGAAGAAATAAAGAATATGTTTGAATGACATCTCTTGTATAGTCCATGAAAACAAAAGCATACACAATATTTGAAAAGTGCTTGAAAGTCCTGGAATTTCATTATGAAGCATCTGTACAGACCCTGTTATATGTACTATGTGATTGATGTATTAAACATGCCTCTTGATTTCTGGGTTTAGCATAGTTATACCTCGGTTTGAGTTTAAAACAATAGCTAGATTTACTGGTAGAATAATGCTAGTTAAGTTTCTCTCACAAATATTATTCAGTAGATAAAGTATATTCAGTAGCTTTTCTGGGATAGTGAGAATTTAGGTTAATATAGTAGAAAACAAAACACTCAGATTATCCTGGTTGTAACAACTGCTCATTCATCTGTACACCTTTACAGTTTTCACTGCAGATATATCATCAGCTTTATTGAACAATACTCAGAATCCTTGTCACCTCCAAGCCAATCAGTCATCAGTCATGATGAATTTTTGTATGGTTGGAAGCATGTTTAAAACACAGAAAGTGCTGAGATCATGTAAGAATGAGGTTTTACTCACTGGCATAAATGTGTTCACTTTAAACTTTGTTCCTTCCCTTAAACACTTACCTGCTTGAGAATTTGAATGATGATTCTCAGTACAGCACATTACCAAATATTAATGGGCTTTAAATTTATTTATTTATTTGTGACAATTATGGGATTTTCTAATTTGTTTAATATGTGAACTTTTTTATTATTATTATGGCTCATCAAGGTTCAGAGCATTCCATTCTCTTAAATCAACATTTCCCATTGTTAGTATCAGAATCTTATTTAACATGCAACATATTCAATAATCTGTAACTAAGACTCAATAAAGAAATTCTGATTACACAGAGTGTCCAGAATGTCTCTGAAACACTTCAGCCTATGATTAGCCATGGATTCCTGAGAGGACACTGTAGCAGTCTCTGAGGATTTCTTCTTATCACTCCACTTTTAAAAAAACAACAAACCACTAAATACTGGATTCTTCTTCTTTTATTTTGATTGTCAGTGCTCAACTCAAACCAACAGCAGTATTATTAATAATATCAGGAATGATTGTGTCTAAAATCAACCACTGATTATATCCCACTTGCTTGTTTCTAGATTGTATGATTTATTTAGCCAAATCTAAACTCACCATTCCAACATATCCATTTGTGTAACTGGATACTCAGGATAATGAAATTTCGCTCTGGTTTCCATCCACCCACCCTTCCATTTTCTATATCTCCTATCATACAGGGTCACAGAGAACCTTGAGCCTATCCCAGAGATCATAGGACACAGGACAGGGAACACCCTGGACAGGGTACCAGTCCATCGCAAAGCACACTCACATACACATTCACACACCCATTCATACACTACAGACACTTTGGACATACCAATCAGCCTACCATGCATGTCCTTGGACAGAGGGAGCAGCACAGGGAGAACACGCAAACTACGCACACACAGGGTTGTGGTGGGAATCAAACCCCCAACCCTGGAGGTGGGAGGCGAACGTGCTTAGCACTAAGCCACCGTGCGCCCCACTCTGGTCTCTTTAATTTAATAAAAATGCGACACACAGAATAGCACAATGCGCTATTAAATAAATAGTGGGTGACTGTGTTTTCTATATAGTGTATATGCACTGTGAATGACTTCTTATTTAAAAACATAAATGTAACTGACATGCTGCTTTATTAAATCATAGCAACTTGAGCACCTGCCTAGCCCAACTCTGAATATGAGGAACTTTCCTACACAAATATTGACGTAACTATTCACCCATTCTCACACCAATGGTAGCAGAGCTACCATGCAAGGTGCTAACCTGACATCAGGAGCAACTTGGGGTTCAGTGTCTTGCCCAAGGACACTTCGAGTCATGTGGGCCAAGAATCGAACCACCAACCCTACAATTAGACAACCTGCTCTACCACCTGAGCCACAGCCACCAACTAGATAACTAGATGTTTAAGTCAGCCTATCCCATTCCTTCATTTTCTTGTTACATATAGATGTCTCTTAAGTGTTTCCTACATGTATATTTTTTAAATTTGCATGTCTACCAATATGTAAGCCAATGCATATGTTTTACACTACTAATACAAAATGTCCGTGAGGCCTTCCACACCCATCAAAATATTGCCATCACACTGTGACAGAAAAAAATATAACAATGATGCTTTAGAATTAGATAAATAAAGTTCCTGCAAGATATGAATTGAACTTTTCATTTAGAACTCAAAAAGTACATTAATGGCTTTTGTAATGAACACTGTGTATCCCATGTAGCACACTAACCCTAATGTGTATGACCGCATGTACTATGTTGCAATAATAATAGTAATGATGATGATTATTATTATTGTCAAATAATCACTTCACTGGACAGGAATGTGATGATGTAACGACACAGGACAGTTAGCAGGAAGTAAGCGCAGGAGCGCCGTCTTTATTGATAAACAAACTAACAGAACACAAGAAACGCGGTCTATGCTGAACAGGACTAGCTGGATCAACCATGGAACTACAGTCTAGGCATTACTCGAAAACAGAACATGGAACTGAGACCGCTAGCATGCTACACGCATTCTAACACAGCGCTAACGCTATACTCCTTAAACACTACTAACGTTACAAACTATAATACTGCGCGAAGTGCGCAGCCACACGAGGGGTTTAAATAACCAACATAATTAAACTAAAGCATAGACACCTGGAGAAATAAAGACACACCCTCGAACATAAGCCAATACCTGGACAGGAAGTAAATCAAAACAAACGAGCCGCGCGTGTCCATATGTCAGAGTCTCGTGCACGCGCGCTCTGCAGCAGTCTTTGCGCTTCGACGCCGCAGCGCCATCCACCGGCGGAAACGTAACAGATGTAAAAACAGACTTAAAAACATTGAGTCATTTAATACAGGTCAACTGTTTTCTATTATACAAGCAGCGTGTGTGTGTTCTGTTTCATTTTCTTTTCAGGGATAAACATACTGGAGGATTTTTTGTTGATCTGGCACAAAATTAAAAGGAACTAAATTACATTAAAAAGGGGGAACCTTTGGGTACCAAGGTTATAAGTTATAAACTAGGGAACATTGAGAGAGAGAGAGAGAGAGAGAGAGAGAGAGAATTGGCATGTGGTCTGCGCCTCTATAGCACCGCTGTTCTACAGTAAGTGCCGAGGGCGAGACCTGAATGTCGGGCTGCCAGATAGCTTCATTTCAACTATAACTATTAAATGGATGGGAGTGGGGGTGGGGTTAACATTTGACCAACCAAAATCATTTCAAAAGTGAGACATGTAAAAGTCCCTGAGGAACCCAGGGTAACTTCTAAGCAAACAAAGGCCTCTCTCACATTGGCTAATGTTAATGTTCATGAGTTCACCATCAGGAGAACACTGAACAACAATGGAGTGAATTACAGTGTTACAAGGAGAAAGCCACTGCTCTCCAAAAAGAACATTACAGCCCATCTGCAGTTTGCTAAAGATTATGTGGAAAAGTCTTTTGGAAAAATGTTTTGTGTGAAAAAATATAACCTTTTGGTTTAAATAAGAAGTGTCATGTTTGGAGAAAGCAAACACTACATTCCAGCATAAGAACCTTACTTATAAGAACCTTTCAATAATTGATGGAACAATGAATTCTGAATTATAACAGTGAATTCTAAAGGAAAGTTTCAGGACATCTGTCTGTGAACTGAATCTCAAGAGAAAGTGGGTCATGCAGCAGGCCAACAACCCTAAGCACAAAAAGCACATAAGGGTCCACCAAAGTATGGTTAAAAGAGAATAAAATTCATGTTTCAGAATTTGCCAAGTCAATGTCCTGACCTTAATCCAATAGAAATGTTGTGGAAGGACCGCAAACAAGCAGTTCATGTCAGGAAAATCACCAGCATTCCAGAGCTGAAGCTGTTCTGTACTGAGAAACGAGCTAAAATTCGTACAAGCCGATGTGCAGGACTGATCAACAGTAAAAACAGGGACAATGTTTAGTTTCGGTTATTTCTGACCAAGGGGTTCACACCATATGCTGAAAGCAAAGGTTCACATAGGATCACATAATAGAAAGAAAACATTCTACACACCGTTATACCACCAGCAGCAGTCTGGACTGTTGACACAAGGCAGGTTCATGCTGCTGATGCCAATGTCTGACCCTATCATCTACATGTCACAACAGAAATCAAGATTCATCAAATCAGGCAATGTTTTTCCATGCTTCAACTGTCCCGTTCCAGTGAGTCCACGCCCACTCTAGCCTCAGGTTCCTGTTCTTGGCTCACAGACAGGAGTGGAACCTAATATGGTTGTAGCTTATCCACCTCATTTGGTTAGACGTATTGTATGTTGCAAGAGGGTTTTCTGCTCCCCACACTTGTAAAGAATTATCATTACCATAGCCTTTCTGTCAGCTCGAACCAGTCTGTCCATTCTCCTCTGTCCTCTCTCATCAACAAGGTGTTTGTTTTTCTCCACCATTCTGTGTAAACTCAAGAGATTGCTGTCTGTGAAAATCCCAGATCAGCCTCTAAAATTCTCAAACCAGCTCGTCTGGCACCAACATTCATACCATCATCACTGAGATCACTGAGATTCTGATGTTTGGTGTGAATATTAACTGAAGCTTACTGAAATACTTACCTGTATCTGCATGATTTTATGCATTCCGCAGCTGCCACATGAATTAGTTAAGTTCTTTTTCAAACACATCCTGCAAAAGCAAATAAGATCGGCACTCCAGTTGCTTTGAGTAGCCTAATGCAAAATGTATTCAAAATACTATTTTTCCTAAAACAGATCATTAAGAACTCCAAAACACCTGAAACTGGATTCAAGGCACTGTATACAGTGTTACCACCATTGAAATCACCATTTAATTACATATGCTTCAACAGTTAAAATATATAATAAATAAATAAATACATTATTATTATTATTATTATTATTATTATTATTATTATTAATAATAATAATAATAATAATAATAATAATAATAATAATATGTGTAATTTATATAGCTCCTTACTCATAACCAATGTCGCTTTACAATTACAATGTTTCAACAAAACATGGAACATGCGGTAGACTAGATTTGAGAAAAAATATGATTTATAGTTTACAAAGAAATATTAAATTTCTCATCAAAACATGATTTCACTGCTTATGCTAAACTTAATTTACACAAGTTTCTAATTACAAGATTGAATTATATAAAGTGAGCATGATCAATTCATGTAGTATTAATGTAAACCCATTACATTATGAAATCTTGTGGGGATGTTGGCACTGACAGGTACTATAACTATAGTATTTAAATTAACATGATTCAAAGGTGTGTGATAGAATAGCACAGTGTTTTAATAAATTCAATGCTAATGAATATTAGGTGCTATTATTAATTAATATTATCCTGGTGTCTAATATTATTTTTTGAGAACAGTTTCATATTAAAATACAATGAATCTGCACTTTTTAACAGTTCAAATGGAGAAGTTATTAATGTTTGATCACATTAATGATTCTGTGTCTCATTGCCAAAAATGAAAACCTCTTAACTCTGAAAGTCAATTAAACAATGTTTGAAGGAGAATCTATAATAAATGCATCATCAGATGACTAAAGGGATTGCTGGATGATCCATCACATCAGTTTTAGCCTGACATTTTTGCTTTTGCGTCACACATTTGTACAACAGTTTTTATGAATCAGACATTGATTGATTCATAAATCAATTATCTCGCTGGATAAAACCTATACCTATATTATATATGTATATATTTATGTGTGTATAAAATGTAAATGGAAGGTTTTTGCTTCATGTTTTTTTAAACTTTGCTGAGGACTGTAGTTTGAGTCAAACTTATTTGCATTTGAAGAACATTTTCCTTTTAAATAAAATAAATAATCATTTAGTGATACACCAAGTGGACAGCTCAGAGTTTAAAGGGTCAAAGAGAGGACTTTCTGATCTATGTCGAAGAAGGTAAGAAACCTCTCTAAACTGTGCCTTTATTTTGGCACAATGAATGATATATTTGTTATATGATGCACTTCATATAATTTGATGTGCACAGTTAAAGTCTGATTATTAAGTGGTGAATGGTACATTGCTTCCTCAATTGGCTATTTTCTTTTTAATCCTTGAGTGCTCTTGTAAATTGTCTAAAGTTGGTATCTTTCTAGTTAAGCAGAAAATGGAGAATTCACAGAGGCCCATGCTTTTTCTGTTACTTGAAACTCTGATTTCAAGTATTTTAAAAAATCTCGTTTTACAGTACACTATGATTGATTTAATATCACTTGTAAATTGTCATAATTTAAAAAGACAATACCTTTTATAGATTAAAAACACAACCTATCAAATGTTCCTATAATGTATATATTTTTTGCGCAGGGATATGCATTTTCTCATTGCAGTCGATTCTGACCCATCAGCAAGGTAAGAATACAGTATAGTAGAATACAGAAATACACACACACACACACACACACATGTCTGAGACCACACTGAAAATCTGGATTTTTTTTCTCTTTTACATTTTGAAATAAATAGGTTTTAGAATTTTTTAATATTTAAAACAAAGAAAGTAAATGTTTAATATTTTGGATATTTAATTTGTAAAATTCTGCAACTGTAAACATTAAGAAACTCTGAATCTCTTGTAAATATTTTAAAGATTCTACTTTTTTTTTTTTTACTGAAGTTGTAGTCAATAATACAATTTCGAATGAAAATTCTAAAATTAAATAAAAAAAAAAAAGTAAAATAGAAACATTTCCCACTAGTGCTCTCAGACTTTTGGCCCCGACTGTGTGTGTGTGTGTGTGTGTGTGTGTGTGTGTGTGTGTGTGTGTGTGTGCGTGCATGTGTGTGTGTGTCTGTGTGTATGTAAACAAACTATTAATGAAAATAAAATTTTGTGTAAGATAAATGAATGAATAAATATGTTCTCTTCTCCCCTCCAGTCGATGTGGCCTTAGGAGGAATAGCAATACAATCTTCTTTACACTAACAATTATCCTGCTTACTTTGCTATTGATGACAACAAAGCATCTAACATGAATTTCAACTCATGTACTGCTACAAATCCTCAGTATAACCCATGGTGGAGGGTGGATTGTTGGCGGTGTATGATATTAGCAGTGTAATCGTCACTAACAGAGGCAACTGCTGTTCAGAACGGATAAATGGTGCTGAGATTCACATTGGCAACTCCTTGGTCAACAACAACCCCAGGTGAAATATAAAAAAAATAATGTATATAAAAATATCAGCCTAAATGAGTAAGAGTTTATTTATAGAATTTTATTAACATTTTAAAAAGCTTGCTGAATACAAGGCTTTGCAATTTGGTAACAAATATTTGTATATATTTACAACTCTAATAAGGCATTACAACATTCCAGTAAAACTGTTCTTTATGTAATATACATAATTATAAAGCACTTTAAGACTTAATAAATAGATTGTGAAATATTTTAAATGACATTAATTAATGCTTAAATAGTCACTCATAAGTTTACTGTAGTATTGCTCATTTAGTATTGTACACTTTATTTTACTGAAGTATAACTCAGCAACATTTAAACAAACTTATTACAGAAAATCTACGTAAAATATATTACTGCAGATCTTTATCTGATTGGCAAGGACATTTTTAATTGTATAAATTGTGTAATTCTGACATATAAATTGACAAGGAATTAATGACTACTTACTGAAAGTAGTTCTGGCTACATGCCAAATTGCAGGTTTAAATGAATGCTCTCACTATAACACATTAGTCCTATAATTAAAACTTATACAAGGACATGGATGGATATTAGAATACTGCAGTATGTCTCTCTCTCTCTCTCTATCTCTCTCTCTCTCTCTCTCTGTGTGTGTGTGTGTGTGTGTGCTATACAGTAACTACATAGTAACTTAACTACATAATAAATTTTCTCATCTTCCCTCCAGACAATGGGGAATCCGTCTATTTCTTAGAAGGAATAGTGATACAGTGCCCTGCGATGGACTGGCACCCTGTCCAGGGTGTACCCCACCTTGTGCCCGATGCTCCCTGGGATAGGCTCCAGGTTCCCCGTGACCCTGAAAAGGAGTAAGCGGTTGAAGATTGATGGATGGATGAATAGTGACACAGTATGAAGCACAGAAGGGTTTAATTAGGAAGGTTTTTATTTCATTTTATTTTCCTTTCATGGGAAATTCTTTAGAATGGAGGGCTGCATTTTTCTTATTAACTTTGGGGGAGAGAAAAAATAGAGGGTGGTGCACGAATGACTGTCTATAGCTGCTATAATGTAAGGGATAACAGGAACTAACTTGTTTCACAGGTGTTCTGTAACATTAAACATGACTATAAACTGAGAAAAAGTATGATGTGTCATTCTTTAATAAAATAAGAAATTCTTCTGCGCACTCTGGTATGAAAATAATCAACTTCAGGGTGGTGACAGATTTATTAAACATTATTAACTTTGGATTTAACTTAATATGTAAAACTAAATACAGTTCCCCTCATTTCTCTCTCTCTCTCTCTCTCTCTCTCTCTCTCTCTGTGTGTGTGTGTGTGTGTGTGTGTGTGTGTGCGCACATGCGTGAGTACAGTGGAGCGAGTGAAGCATGTTGGTGAGAGCGTGCGTGGAAGACTGAGGTTTTTTTCACTTTCTTTCTCTTATTTTCCCCTTCGACAGTATCTCACAAAAGTGAGTACACCCCTCACATTTTTGTAAATATTTGATTATATCTTTTCATGTGACAACACTAAAGAAATGATACTTTGCTACAATGTAAAGTAGTGAGTGTACAGCTTGTGTAACAGTGTAAATTTGCTGTCCCCTCAAAATAACTCGACACACAGCCATTAATGTCTAAACCGCTGGCAACAAAAGTGAGTACACCCCTAAGTGAAAATGTCCAAATTGGGCCCAATTAGCCATTTTCCCTCCCCGGTATCATGTGACTTGTTAGTGTTACAAGGTCTCAGGTGTGAATGGGGAGCAGGTGTGTTAAATTTGGTGTCATCGCTCTCACACTCCCTCATACTGGTCACTGGAAGTTCAACATGGCACCTCATGGCAAAGAACTCTCTGAGGATCTGAAAAAAGAATTGTTGCTCTACATAAAGATGGCCTAGGCTATAAGAAGATTGCTACTACGAGAAATAAGCTCATAGCAACACTGATGAAATACACATACAGTACAAAAAAAACCACACACACAAATAGAGAATGTGTTTAGCATTTTTTTTTTTTTACATCTGCACACAATTATTAGTTTAGCAGCTTTTTTAGAAGAAAAAAAGTCATGTATAAGTCTATATAATGAGTCTTTATTGGTCACATATACAGTAGAGTACAGTGAAATTGTTTTCTTCACATACTCCCACATGTCAGGAGGCTGGGGTCAGAGTGCAGGGTCATGATATGGCACCCCAGGAGCAGAGAGGGATAAGGACCTTGCTCAATGGGCAGCTTGACAGTGCTGGGGATTGAACCCCCAACCTACTGATCAGTAAGCAAGAGCATTAACCGCTAAGCCACCACTGCCCCAGTGTATGGAAGTGAGAGGGGTATGGGGTGAGAGATGTGATAGAGAGAGAGAGAGAGAGAGAGAGAGAGAGTGAGAGTGAGTGAGTGAGAGTGTGTGTGTGTGTTTTCATAGCATCTACTACTTCTTACCCCACTGTTTTCTAACTACTACAAATATAGACTTCTGAACACCGCCAATAAAAGCTTAATAACAGAATACTGCAATTTTTGGGAAATTGTCGTTCCCGAGTTTGGCCACTCGAGGGCAGTCATGTCCCATCCGGCACAACACACGACGCCGCCTAAAACAGAAGGTAGGTTGTAGGTATTGTACTACTACTACTGATTCTAGTAATGACCTCAATCGAAGTAATTAAATACGTAATGAAAGGTGTTGTCTATATAGCTGACCTCATTTTCCTACACTGTGAGTTAAAGGCGCACAACTATCAGAATCCCAGTTCATAATTGTGTTTGATTGGCCAAGTAGAATAAAGTGTCCGACTCTTTTTGAGCTTATTGGACATTACACATTGCTGTAACTATCTCATTGGCACTACTTAATTGCTCATAGTTTATTTGACGAATGCAACTGCTGCGACATATTTTGCCAATCTTAAACTCAGCTGTCATTCTGGAGGTGCAGTTTTGGTTGATGCATGACATTTAGGTTCAAACACAGTGCGTATGGGAAAAGAGAAGGCCAGTGATTAGACAGTGTGAAGGCTGACTTTGTATTCCTACTTGTGTGTGATGTTTGTTATGTTAGTTTCTCTTGCACAACTGTCGAAGTGCATATGCTTTCCTTGTGAGTGACACTTTTTAAGAATGAGATGAGGGTTTGAGACAATGTAGCTAATTTCGACCTTCGAGAGTCCATTATATCGTGCATTTGCGAGAGCTGATAAAGCAAGGCCTGAGAGTTGTGTTTGCATTCCTTTCTGTGGTGCTTGTAAGTTAGTGAAGTACTTGTGTGGTAGAATGTGGGCTGCTTCAAAGTGAACACAGACATTGGTGCTGATCCGCTGAATGCTGGGCCTACTAATAAAGGCTTGTGCTGCTATGTGCGACCTGTAGTTGCAGTGGACGTAGGACTGTAGTATATACGGGCCTTGAGTCCAAGGACGTGCTCAAAAGGAACGTCTTGTGTTTGAAACAGTAATGTCAATGTTGTACAAACACAGATAGCTTTTTCTAACCTCCTTACTCTGATGAGTGTTTTGGCTGTATGTTTTACTATGCATGTTTTACCCAAAGTTCCTGACTATTGTGTTGTACTACTACTACTACTACTACTACTACTACTACTACTAATTTGAACCAAAACATTAGTACTGAAAATACTAATAATGTTTTGTATCTGTGTGTGTTTGTAGAGAGAGAGAGAGAATGGGGAAGAAGAAGACGTTTGCAGGTGAAAAGCAGTGCCTAGTGATTGTTTTCGAAAAAGAGAGCTATTGTGTGACCGTTGGTGTAAGGCCCGCCTCCTCGCCTGTTCTCAACTAGGTCCTGTCGAGTGTGGATAAATAGGTGGGCGCTGCGCGAGAACCTTCATTGAGTGGCTTGACTTCGAAAGCAGTATCATGTCTGGCAGAGGCAAGGGTGGTAATTAATACTCTCTTTTTGCAAGTGGTATCCTCGTTAGTAATTTGAAACTAAAGACTTTAACGACAACAACATCAACAACAAAAACACCTTTAACGAGGTGATAATTATCGCCACCCGGGGTTCGGTATGTCACCCCGTGTGGCCTCCTCGCCGTCGGCGGGGAGGCACTGGGTCAGACTACGTTACAGTGGAGAAGGAGAAGCTCCAGACAGGTCTGAAGTCGGAGTAAACCTTTTAAGTAGTCAATGGATATCGACTACAGATGTATACTCTTTTATTGCAATGCCTAACAGAAAAGAGTATGAAATATGTTTTACCAAAGAACAGGCACTTCAAACATTTTCTCAAATTTTTAATAATAATACAGGAAGTGAATTCTGGAAAAACTGGGAGATGACTACATCAGCTCCCCAAGACATAAAGAGCATTGTAGTAAAGTTTTGGACTGGGAGAATCGCTGACTCGGATGTAGAACAATACCTCTTAAGGTTTGGTGAGATACTGAACCCTGTTGACAAGCCGCTGGACCAGTTCGGGATATGGTATGGAGTCAGGAGATATAAAATAAAACTTAAGAAAAACCCCGACGGAAGTATATTCCAGATACCAAATTCCATTTCCATGGGACCATACAATGGAACGATTACATATCCCGGCCAAACAAAACGATGTTTTATATGTAACGATTCCGACCATCAGGCAAAGGACTGTGAGAAAACAAAGTGCTGGAAATGCGGAAGCTTTGGCCACAAAGGAAAGAGTTGTAGAAATACACAAGTATGTAATTTATGTAATGAAACCGGGCATATATATTTTCAATGCCCAAATTCTTACAGCTATAAACTAAGAATGCCGAAAAATCAAAAAGACATTGACCAGAATGTAACACAAAGCGCACATAACACAGAAACCAAAACAAACGATAAAGCGGATAACAACTGGGAAGAAAATAAACTACACACAAGTGAGGATGACTCGACATCTGGGAGTGACTCAAGCAGCACCGATACCAGCGACAGCGAAGACGGCGAGGACTCTGAGAGCAGCGCCGAATCTCTGACCCCGGAAGGGAGACGGAAGACACCGGAAGTACCTGCTGGAAGCAGCGGAGCATCTCCGCCCAGTCTTTCGTCTGTGGAGAAACGGCAAGCATCGGAGTTTCCTGCGCTATCAGCTGTAGAAGTCGGCGAGACTCGGATCGGCTCAACCCCTGAAGGAGGTCTACAAGCCCCAGAGGAGCCTACGTGCTCAGAGGGAGAGACCGGAGCGACCCAGATCATTTCTACACCTGCAGGAAGTCTACAGGGCCGAGAGGAGTCATCGCATCCAGCTGGTGAAAGTGGAACAACCCAGACAATCGCCGACAACACAGGTGACACTGCGGACACTCCCACGCTGGCGAAAGGTAAAAACACTTTAGACTATCCATATAAACGCCAAAGGCGAAAGAGGAATTCTCCTGGAAATGTTGACAATGCAAAAAAGGTTAAGGAATGATGTATATTGCCTACTTTTCTTCCCTTTTTTTTTTCTTTTTTTTTGACACAATGTCTTTGATTTTAACTTCAATTCCTATATTACTTAAAAAGAAATGTGATATATGTCTGCAGGAATTGAGGTTAAATGATGTGGATAATGTTGAGAAAATGTGGACTAATGGACATACAATAATATCTATCGGAGAAGATCCTTATCTTAATTTTTATGGTTTTTTCAAATTTAACTGTTGCCACATGTAATGTTAGAGGGATTCAGGCAAAAATTAATCAAGTGAAAAAGTTAAATATATTGAGTGGAGAACATGTTGATATTTTATGTATACAAGAGACCAGATTAAGCAGTTTTGCAGACGTACAGAACGCCCAAAGTTTATGGATCAAAGGTCCTTCAATCTTTTCAATAGGTGAAAGTAAAGCTGATGGTATTGCGACCTTATTTTATAACAATAAATTTAAAATAATTAAGAGCCGTGAAATAATTCCTGGTCGATTAATGTTTATAGATGTGTTTTATTGCACAAAAAAAATTAGAGTAATAAATGTATACACAGCACAGGATACTGTTGGTAAAATCCGGCTTTTTAAAAAACTTAAAATGCTCCTGTGTGTCGGTTTCTATACCATTGTATGCGGTGATTTTAATACAATCACAGATGATAATGATAAAATTTCTTCCAAAATATGTAAAATTAGGAGAGAAGGTGGTGTCCTTAAATCTATAATGAATGAACAGCATTTCACCGACATATTTAGGACATTATATCCAGAGAAAGTGGACTTCACAAGGTTTGATAAAACATGTAAAACTAGAATTGACAGGATATATATTAATAATAATTTTGAGGCAAAATTTTATACAACAAAACTCTTGGTTGAGTCGGACCACTTGACAGTTATATGTGGCATTAGATTTAAAAATGAAGAAAGAAGAAACTATTGGAAATTAAACACACAAATTTTGAAAAGTCCTTTATTGATTATACAATTAAAAGAAGAAATTAATAGGATTAAAACTTTAGATATCCTCACTACCAATTATTGTGATTTGTGGGAAGTTTTTAAGATCCAGATTAAAAAATTTCTTAAATACAAATGTCTATGTTTTAATAAAGAAAAAAATGAGAAGTACAATACAATTATGACACAATATATAAACCTAAAACTAAAAAATACAAGAGATGAAAGTGAGGAAAACAACTTAAAGGATTTGAAAAAAGAGATAGAAACTTTAAATAATGAGTTTTTACTGAACATTCAAGTCCGAGCAGGAATAATTTCCGATGAACTTCTAAATCAAACAAAAGCAATTTCACTATTTAATAAAAGGAAAGAAGCCCAATATATCGAAGCCATTAAAACAGATAATGGAACTATAGCGAAAAATCCTAAAGATGTCAGAGATGCTGTTCGGATCCTTTGTTCAAACATGTATAACTCAATTGAAATAGATGCTAAACTTCTAAAAACCTTTTTGAATGTAAAAAATAGTGTTGACCCGCCTTCCAAGAGCTTAGGTGAGGAAATAAAAGAGGCTGAGGTTGTTGATGCCATTAAACAATTAAATTTAAAAAAGTCTCCAGGGAAAGATGGTCTCCCGTCTGATTTTTATCATGCATGCGCCATAGATTTGGCTAAATTATTAACGCAAGCCTTCAATGATGGGATCGCTAGAGGTTACATGCATGACTCGTTCTATGAAGGTGTTTTATCCTTGTTGTATAAAAAGGGTGAAATGTGTGATATCAACAACTGGAGACATCTCACCCTAATGAATGTCGATTATAAGATTTTTGCAAAGATCATTATGAACAGGATGAGTGACTATTTGGACGTAATAATAGCTAAACAACAAACATGTGCAATAAAGGGAAGATTTATGTGGGACAACTTGAACACATTAAGAGAACTAGTTTTTGATAAAAATGGTGACAGTTTTTACATTGTGGCTTTGGACCAAAGAAAAGCATTTGACTATATCTCAAGAGACTATTTGTGGGAGATTTTAAAACTGTATCAATTCCCTGAAAATTTCATAAACATGATTAAATGCCTTTATGTTAAATCGACGGTTGAAGTAAATGTTAACGGTTCTTTGACTGAACCATTTGAAGTTATGCGGGGTGTAAAGCAAGGGTGCCCTCTGAGTGCAGCCCTATATATTTTATCTATAAACCCACTTGTACAAAAAATCCAAGATGATCATAGACTTAAGGGTCTTCAAATAGGAAAGAACAGAGTCGTGATCTCTGCTTATGCTGATGACATAACTGTATTTGTGAAATCTAAACAAGAACTAGACATCATCTTTGAATATTTTAGCGAGTATGAGCAAGTCTCTGGAGCCTCCCTAAATAAAGCTAAAACGGAATGTGTCTGGATTGGAAATGAAAAAAACAAATTTCCCATAGATGTCCCAGAAGTTCAGCAATTAAAGGTTTTAGGTGTGTATATATATAGATAATAAAGGTTGTGTCGACCATAACTGGTCAAAAAAAGAATAAATAATACAAGATGAAATTGATAAATGGAAATAGTGTAATCTAAGTTATAAAACTAGAATAAATATTTTATTTAATAAATAAACTTTTCTATTATCAAAAATACTGTTTTTATCATGCATCTTACCTCCGACAGAAGTTTGGGTAAAAAGACTTCATAAAATATGCTGTAATTTCATATGGGACACAACTCGTGAGGTTACAAAACGTGAGCTCCTTTTTAAGAGAAGGGAACTGGGAGGCCTTGGGGCTGTCGATATATCCCTAAAAACTAAAATAGCAGTGTGCAAAATCATCGCGAGTGGTATTGCCAGGCAAACCGAATGGATAGGGGACATCTCCGACTGGAAATCTAAAAAAGGACCATCGAGAAAAGGAATTCCGTATTATAAGCTGATGTTTTCCGACTTCACTAACAAATTTAAAGATTTAAACATCGATTGGGAGGAAGACTCGAGCAAAGAAATATATCTTTTAATTGTTGATCGAGTTTATAGTAACCCTGTGGCTTTCAGAAATTTGGAGGAAGACCAAAACAAAGAATGTCTCCAAAATTTACAGAATAAAATCCTATCGGAACACCTGAGAGATACAACTTGGTTAGTCGCTGTAAGAAGGCTCCCAGTAAGAGCGGTTGTAAAATGGAGCTGTTTTGTAAAAACCAGTAAATGCCCGATGCCTAACTGTAACGAAGAGGAAACATTCGAACATTTCCTGTTAGAGTGTTATCGCTCTAAAGAAACATGGGATAAATTAAAAATTATTGGTCTTAATATAGAAATAAATATGAACTCAATTTTCTATGGCATTTTTAAAGAAAATTGTAGCAAGACTCAGCATGACCATTTGGTTCATAATATGTTTGACTAAATCTAAATCTGGAAAACAAGAGCCAGAATGACTATAAATCAAACGTTTATATCCAGTGATGTTGTTCTCAAAGACATTCAAAAAGAACTAAGAAGACTAAAAAGCAGCACATCTTGGTTTAAAGACTCTTCAGTGTGGGACACTATTTGCGTGTAATTGTACCTTGACTATGTAAGTATATATTTTTTCTTTCTGAATATGACTTTTTGTAAGATTGTAAATTTTGCATAAATTCAATAAAATTAATTAAAAAAAAAAAAAAAGGGTGGTAAAGGACTCGGTAAAGGAGGCGCTAAGCGTCACCGCAAGGTGCTTCGTGATAACATCCAGGGGATCACCAAGCCGGCTATTCGCCGTCTGGCTCGCCGTGGTGGTGTAAAGCGTATTTCTGGTCTGATCTATGAAGAGACTCGCGGTGTGCTGAAGGTGTTTCTGGAGAACGTGATCCGCGACGCCGTCACCTACACCGAGCATGCCAAGAGAAAGACCGTGACCGCCATGGATGTGGTGTACGCTCTGAAACTCCAGGGACGCACCCTGTACGGCTTCGGCGGTTAAACGCTCTAACACCGAACGACGCAAACACAACAGCTCTTTTAAGAGCCACCCACATGTCTAGAAAAAGAAGTGTGTGTGTGATGTAAAGGAGCTGTCATTTTCTCTTTACACACATGTAGAGCTGAACTTAAAAATAAAACACCAAATCAAAACGTTCATCATAATTTGGCCGTAATATCTGTGCTTTACACTAGCCCTGTCTGTCAGTTACAGTTGGTAACCTGTTATATTTGCATATTTTAAGTATGTACACTCTTAACAGATCCTGTCTTTTTTTTCCCTCTCTATAGATTAGTGAGTTGAAGCATTCAATACAAGAGGAGATCAAGAATCATGAGGGGGAGATGGCTCAGGCAAAAGAGAGAGCAGATGCACTGAGATTGGAGTTTGAGCTGCTGAGGGAAAGACTGGCTGAAAAGACAAACGCTGAACAGATGAAAAAGTACATTGTGTCTTTTCATCTTTCAACTTGTTTCTGTTTTGTAGACTCATTTCTGTTCATGATTGTGCTTTTATGTGCTGTAAACACAGTCCTGATTTTAAGGAATTATGCAGAATGATCACCGTGTAGATGATCAACTTTTTTGAAACACTTTTCTGCTCACTAACCTCACAAGTAGTATAGCAGATGGTCAAATGGTCATATTATATATGCACTGGAATAATATGACCAGTTTTCCAATGTGTCAAAATGTAATACTGTGCAACATTTAAAATAATTAAAATTCTGATTACCTTGTTCGTTTTCTGGAATGTTCTGCAGAACAGGCTGCCAACCAGCACAAATCTCCCACCTCACCCCAATGCTGTAAATCTGGACCAGCTCTGTCCCGGACGGAAAATTGGGATTTCCATCACCACATGGAATATGAGTGGAAAGAAGGTGCTTGAGAATCGGAGTGTTGAGCAAAAATCTGATTTTTTGGTCATTGTCCAACAATATCATTCAATAACATTCAAATATCAACATTAATGGTGAGTTTTACATGTGATCAGTAGGAGTTTCCAGAGGACTTTCATGACCTGGTTCCCTTCAGAGAATACATCTACGTCATTGGGATGCAAGAAGGATGTCTTGGTAGGAATAGGTAAGAAATGTGCCGTCTGTCTTTCCACCCAAAATTTACCCAAGTCACCCAAAAAAAGTTTGGAAAACCACATTTTTTTCTATATTGAATAATAAATTTACTGAAATTGGTTTTTTAATGGCTTTTAAAAAGGCACAGAAGCATGTCTCTGCTTTATACTTATTTAAAAATAAAGATTACAGACATGCAATTTGTAAACACCACCAAACCTACATGCATCCACCCCCTTTCCCTTGTAAACTGTTATATTAACAGAAATCAAGCAATAAAATCTTATAATCATGCTATAAGCACCATTACTAGGCATATAGTGCTCCACGTTTAGTCTAAAAAATAGTTCCATACCACATGTAGTGCCTTTTTGAGAACGAGACACAAAAAAATGGCCGATTTTGTAAAGATTAATCTGCATGCATTATTTATAATATCATTTCTAGTGGTCTATACCTGAACCAGACAAATGTACATACTTGAATTAACACAAAATCCTCAAGCTACAATGATTTGAGAGCTCAAAACACGTGGTTTATGGAAGGGTTGGGAGGGTAAAATAAAATATTAGGTGACACAAGTGTACCTCTGCCATCATTCATTCATTTTTATGGCCATATGAAATTAAAAATTACCTTATATGGCCATGGGCATTGTTTTGACTCAGGACAGCAGTCATTTGCTGCTATTTTCAAGCAGCTGTTTGACGCCGTACACAACAGCGCTTCGTCTGCACGCGTTCACTGACAGTGGACTAATGCTTGAGGAGCAGGAATTTGGCCAATAGTTGCTGCAAGCCATTTATAATCAACCAATTGGTGCGCGAGAAGGTGGGGATTACAGAGAGGGGTTAAAGCAATGTGAATATGTGCACACATGTTGCAGTATTACACCATAAGCACATCATAATGAAACTAAAGCCTAATTTAGATGCTTTCTTAAGGTCCAAAAAAGAGGACATGTCCAGGAAAATGAGGACTTATGGTCACACTAACAAAAGCATTTCAGACAACAATTTGTGTTCATTTCTACCAAATTAACTTTGTGTAAAATCTATTTGCACATGCACCAGGAGGTTGCTCATGTGAGCCACGACTGGCAAGAGAGAACCAGAATTATAATCAAGCAGCTGTCCATATTGTGTTCTCTCAAAAGGTTCATTTCTTTTGTTCTGAATGAAAAAAATTGATCCTGATAATATTCCCCATTTTTTTCTCCCCCCCCCCCAAAATGCACCTATAATCTGATTACATAATGGCATTACATGTATTCCGTTACTCCCCAAGCCTTATGGGACAAACTAGCAAGCTTGCTATCTAGCTTCCTAATATCGTAGTATGTTTCAAGGTGATATTATGCAACATATATTGTAACAAAATGCTGTTCAGCTAATTATTGTATTTATTTTGCTGTGTTAGTGTTTGTCTTGCTGTATAACACTAAAAAGATGTCTAAAATTAAAGCTAATGTTAGCCGATAGCTAGGAGTGATAGATGACTAAGTAGCTAGCAGCTGTTCCTGGAAACCTGGTAGGAGACTAGAGGTCGACCAATAGTGGATTTTACCGATACTGATAAGTAAGCTGGGCAGTACCTGCAGATAACCAATCAAGCGATAGTTGAAATTGATACTGACTGAAAACATAAGTAAAACACAACATAAAAGTAAAATATTGCTGAGTTTTAGAAAAATAAAAAACGTATTGCATGTACCATGAAAATGTACTGTACCTTTTTAAATGAACTGAATATTAATATATATGAACTATTAATAAATATAAAAGTAAATAAACAATATACATCCAAACTGAACCCAAAAGTAACACTCCAAATAACAAATAGAAATAGAGTCATCCAAAAAGAATCAAAAACACTTCAATAACACAACAAAATTTCTCAGTGACGGTTTTTATTTCGCCTCTGGAGGCCGCTCTCGTACTGTATAATGACAGGGGACCTTTCTTAGCTTCTCCCACAACAGACACAACTGGGAAATACTTGTCTGTCCTCATGTGATTTCTCTTTTTCATAAAATGGACCTTTAAGTATAGTTCAATCTGCTCAAAAAGGTCAGGAAGGACACACTTTAAAGGAGATCAATCATAACAGAAAGGTGGAAAATCGGCAAAGACAAAGACGAAAGTTTTTGATTTCACACTTCAATGGAACAAACTGAAAGGTGGTTTGTTCTGTTTCTGTTACGTACACTCGCTTCTGTTCATGATTAATCTTTTATGTGCTGAGAACATAAGGAAATATGCAAAACGACCACAGTCTGGGGTTTTATTGACCGTATTCACACACTGGACAAGTCCCTTCATAATTCAGTGCTGGGGATGTAACGTGTACATTTGAATGTCATCTTTGCCAAGTTTTTTTTTTTTTAAACGTATATCATATTGTAGCTCTCTTTCGCTGGAGTTAGAAAATATTCATTTTTTGGACATTTCAACAAAGTGGAAACTCCAGTATAAATCCAAGTCTTTTTAAATTTTCAGTTGCCCAATTCTAGCTACATGTGGTACACACGTCAACTTTTTAAACTATTTTTCTGCTCATTAACCTCACAAGCAACATGGCCGATGGGTGAATATGATCAAATTATATTTGCACTGGACTAATCAGCTTTCTTTGTTTGTTAATGTGAAAAAAAGAAATCCATTTTACTCGTTACCCCGTTCTGTTTTTGGTCAGGGTCAGGCTTGGTGTCATGAGGACGCTGAGGAAAGGCCAGACCTGTTCTGATCTTTCTGTAGTTCGGTATTCTCTGGGACACGTTGGAAACTCCACCTGAAACTAATTTTAACAACGTGGTACTTAATTAAAATACTCGTAAAGCAAGAAATTGTGCTTGAAATTGTCCACTTCAACATAATTGATCCTATGTATTTCTCAAAATCTGTAGTATGGTCATATGTAGCAGCCTCTCGTAACAGGTCCCAACAGGCCTGTGTGCTCCAAACAGTCCTGAGGTGGCTCCCTCAGACCCGGTTTAATCTCTTTCAGAACTGGGTTTGGCACATTTCAGGAAATTTGCACCAGTTGCCAGCCGGTCTTACAGAACGTTTCTGTAAGTATTACTTTCGAATGACTTTTTTCTTTTTGCATTAAACATCCTTCACCAGTATGAATGAATCGATGGTTTTATCCTTAGCAGATGTAACCACCCAGTATGACGTAGTCTTCTGGTTTTGGGACTTTAACTTCCGCCTGACTGAAGACCCTGAAATCGTGGTGGCCATTTTGAATGAGCACACTGTGGACAACATCCTCCTCCAGCATGACCATCACCACACGTGCAAAGCAGTAACCATCGCTGACTGCAGCAGAGAGTGCACTACTGAAAACCCGAGACTCTGCCTTCAGATCTGACGACGAGGCAGTCCTTCCACACAGCAAGGGCCAATCTGTGCCGGGCTATTAGAGAGACCAAGCACAACTGTGTGTAAAAAATCCACGGGCACTTCCCAAACACCAAGAAGACACTGTGCACACTTTGAAGTATAGAACAACAGGCCAGCTGGGAACACAACCCCAAATTCCTGAAAGAATTGCTGTTCCAATACTTTCAGAGGGGACTATATAAAGAGACTTTTTATAGAGAGATTGTGAGATTAAAGAGATTTTTGTGTGAGATTTTAACCAAGTAAACTTTTGTCTAAGTCATGTTTGAAGTGCTGTATTTTTCCTTTATTTATGTAATTAGTTGCAGTTACATTTCTATAGCGCTTTTCTAGACACCTAAAGCGCTTTACATAGTACGGGGGGGGGGGGGGATCTGCTCCATTTATTATTATTATTATTATTATTATTATTATTAGGTAATAATATTTACAAAGAATAGAAATATTGTGTAGGTTTATTGGTTCCTGCATTGTAGGGTTAAATAACAAAAATCTAAAAGGTGTGTGTTACACCTGACACCTAGATGAACACTTTACAGTTGGTTGTGTGACTGTAAGTCATTCTCTTCAAATGCTATTGAGCTTTAAATTATGGTGTATTTTGTGTATGAGCCCATTCAGTAGTGAAATACAACCTCAACTCCAAAAAAGTTGTGTAAAATGTAAATAAAAACTGAATCCAATGATTTGCGAATCTCATAAACCCATATTTTAATCACAATCAGATGTCTAAACAGGAAATGTACCATTTTAAGGGAAAAATAATGTAATATTGAATTTGATGACAGAAACACATCTTAAAATTGGAACAGGGCCATGTGTACCACTGTGTAGCATCCCCTCTATTTTAACAACAGTCTGTATAAGCCTGGAACTGAGGAGACCAGCTGCTGGAGTTTTGGTAGAGGAAGGTTGTCCCATTCGAGTCCGATACAGGATTCTAGTTGCTCAACAGTCCTGGGTCGTCTTTGTCGTATTCCTCGTTTCATGATGCGCCAAATGTTTTCAATTGGTGACAGGTCTGGACTGCAGGCAGGCCGGTTCAGCACCTGGACACCTGGTTCAGCACCTGGATTCGTCTGACCACAGAACAGATTTCCACTTCACCCCGGTCCATTTTAAATGAGCTTTGGCCCAGAGAAGACGGTGAAGAACATGTTCAAATATGGCTTCTTCTTTGCATGATAGAGCTTTAACCAGCATTTGTTGATGGCATGGTGAATTGTGTTCATAGACAGTGAGTTCTGGAGGTGTTTCTGAGACCATGCAGTGATTTCCATTACAGAATCAGCCTGTTTTGAATGTAGTGCTGCCTGAGGGCCCGAAGATCACGGGCATGCAATACTGATTTTCACCCTTGTCCCTTGTGCACAGCGATTTCTCCAGATTCTTGGAATCTTTTGATGATATTATGTACTGTAGGTGATGAGATTTATGTTAAGGAACATTATTCTAAAGTGTATGTGCTCTGCGGACTTTTACATCCCCACCAATGACAAAATCTAACCTATACCCTTATAAATTTTAAATGTAAACTTTTTTTCCCCCCCTTTTTTAAACATTCCCATTTGAAGTTCTGAGAGGCAGCATTGTGTTGTGTGAGCTGAATGGAGCTTGACTAATATAAGGCTATATTATTGTTAGGGAAATAATAGTAATATACTTGTAGCAGCACTGGCGAAATACATATACTTGTAAAAAAAAAAAAAAAAAAAAAAAACTAATAGAGAACGTGTTTAACCTTTCCTGCTTGCTTTAAATCTGCATACAATTATTAATTTAGCAGCTGTTTTTATAATTCAAGGAGTCAAGTATAAGTCTATATGGAGAGAGAGAGAGAGAGAGAGAGAGAGAGAGAAGGGGGGACAGTGAACTATAATGACATCATGTACAGAGGTGTAGCATGATGGTTTGCTGAACAGTTTTTAGAAGTCATTTGCTAATCCTAATAATACACGTATGAATAGTACTAAAAGAAATAGTAATTATAATCATAATCATAAGAATACTAATGGTAATAATTATAATAACAACAACAGAAAGAAAGAAACTATAGAACAAAGAATAAAGGGTGATGAAGTAAAAATGATAAGTGAGTTTCTGGCAGCGCTGGGTGTTGCTCTGGATGGATTGTCACTGCCATCGTGTGGGCAGGTTTAGGAAGTGCACCTTCCCCCAACTGTTGTAGTTTAAAGCTGCAGCATATAAGTCTATATCTTTATAGTATATTTATGGAGGAATTATTTATACTTTACGAGGAAGATTTTGATTGGGCTGTTTGAACGGATGACACGTGATGATACTGAGCGATATGTGACGATACTGAACGATATGTGCAATACTGAGCGATATGTGACGATACTGAACGATATGTCACGATACTGAATGATATGTGACGATACTGAGCAATATGTGACAATACTGAGCGATATGTGCAATACTGAACGATATGTGACAATACTGAGCAATATGTGACAATACTGAACGATATGTGCAATACTGAGCGATATGTGACAATACTGAACGATATGTGACCGATTGAAAAACCTAAAAAAACTATGATCAGGGATCAAATGGTCATCGCATTTTGGAGAAGAAAGGAAGAAGGCAACTACTCAGAGAAATTGATTTGACTATGGATAAAGTAATTTGCATTTGTCAGGTGTCAGAGAATGAATTTGCAACTTAAATCCTTTGATGCAGAAAGTGAGCCTGCAGCAACAATGGACGCTGTGCACTGTTACGACCCAGCCTAGGGTTAGATCACACAGCGTAAATAAAGGCAGGGTTATGTAAGGTGGAGTGAATAGTAAGTGGTTAGTAAGTACTCGACTAAAAAGAAAGTTCTAGATCTAGTCACAGCAATGAGGACAACAGTTCTTAAAGGAGGCTGTGGTGGAAAATGTGAGCACCAAGGATGAGTGGAGAGCTCAATCAGATGTCCACGGAGCGACGCTACCCTGTAAATTGGACACTGGTGCACAGGGGAACCTTCTTCCAACAAAATACTTTCACAGACTGTCAAAAGTCAAAAGTATGAGACAGTAAGATGAACATACGGACATATAATGATTCCCAGTTCGCACAAAAGGGTAATGCAGGATCACACTGACAGTGAAAACTGGACTTTATGCCACTGTGATGTGTGTAAACATTTTTTCCGAGGTGTATATTAAACGTCATAAAATAATTGCCTAATAATAAGTTTTGGAGCCACAAAGGTCCATCCATCCATCCATCCATCTTCTACCGCTTACTCCTTCTTCAGGGTCACGGGGGAACCTGGAGTCTATCCCAGGGAGCATCGGGCACAAGGCGGGGTACAGCCTGGACATGGTGACAGTCCATCGCAGGGCACAATCACATACACACTCACACACCCATTCATACTCTACGGACACTTTAGACACGCCAATCAGCCTACCATGCATGTCTTTGTACTGGGGGAGGAAACCGGAGTACCCGGAGAAAACCCCCACAGCACGGGGAGAACATGCAAGCGCCGCACACACATGGCCCCGGCGGGAATGGAACCCCGGACCCTGGAGTTGTGAGGCAAACAAAGGTCATACAACGCAAAGATAACTGACCTTCTCAGGTGACCACTTGCTGGAGTGAACCAATGAAATGGGCTGGGAGGCGGGCTTTGTGCTCCACTGTGCTGGATTATGTCAACAAACCAGGCAGGGCAGGCACCTTAATCCGCCGAAGCGTTACGGGGTAACTAGAGAATTGTACTAGTCGTCTGCTTGTAGTTCAGAGCCATGATTCATACTCACCCAGTCAGACATCTTATGACAAATAGCTCCTGTGCTAGCTGCCAGCTAACATTAATTCCATCCATCCAGTGACAGACTGATAATGATATGATCTTCTTTCATAGCAATATGTATAGGATTGAAATGCACGTTAAAATGATGATGTACCGCTATATATTTTTATTTTTATTGCAAGATTATCCTAGCAGAGGCCAATAACATTTACAAATAAATATCAATTTACCTCGTGTTTACTTTCTTTACTGACACAGATGAAAATGAAAAGACTGCATCAATTAAAGCTCAGCTTTGGTCAGGGAAGCAACAGGGACAAGATGAGACTGAGAGAAAAAGAAAAAGAGAAGATGATGGAGATGAGAGAGGAAGAGCGAGTACTACCCACTGTGCCCAGAATATGATTAGCATTATGTTACTGTGCTGTTTAACACAAACACAAACTGACCTGATCTCGTTCAAACAAACAATGTCGGCCTAATTACCACAGAGATATATGTTCTATGGAAATTACAGTGAAGCCTATAAGTTCAATTTCATTTTATAAGTATAGTGTCATAACACAGTATAGTTCTATTGTATAGATATCATCTTGTTTTAAAATTTTTTTCCTATGTTCATGTACTGCTTGAGGCACATTTTTCTACTTCAAACCAAAAATGATGCAAACTCAAACACAAAGATTAAATAAAAGTGTTTTTAATTTAACTAAATGATTTTTACTACACTTTTATTCCACAGTCTTATGATGGAGAAATTGTTTTGAAAGGAAGACTTTTAAAATTGAGAACGTGTTTTGAGAATGAGGTTTGTGTGTGTGTGTGTGTGTGTAAGTATGTGTGAGTGTGTGTGTATGTGTGTGTGTGTGTTTGTGTGTGTGTATGTGTATGTATATGTATGTGTATGGGTGTGTGTGTGTGTGCGCGTGTATGTGTGTGTGTATGTGTGTGTGGGGTGTGTGTGTGTGTGTGTGTGTGTGTGCGCGTGTATGTGTTTGCATGTATATGTGTGTGTCTGCTCCTATTCTAGGTGCAGAAAGGATGCTGTTTTTAAAGCCCTTAAACACTTATTGTTCCTGTAATGATAATGAAGTTTTAATTGTGGACGGAGATTTTAACTGCACTGCAGATAGATTGGACAGGAAGCATGTAGAACCTCATGCTGCTTACTGAAAGCATTTTTGTGAGACTAAACGCTTTCCAGAGACAGTACACATGGTCTCACTGTAATGCAACATGCTCTCACTAGCAAGGCTTGATGGTTTTTATAGTTGTAGATATCAGGTTTCTCGGTTCTGTTTTATCTATCCTGTGGGGTTTTCAGATCTTTGCCTGATGCAGTGCATTTTAAAGAAAAGCAATGTAAACCCATGCAGTGCATACTGGCATGTAATGCAGCAATTTTACACAATGTCCATTTTAGACAGGGCTTTATGTTTTTCTGGGACACTTTTAGTTTGCAAATGCCATTTTCACCTCTTTGCATCAGTGGTGCGATGTGCAAATGTCAACAGTACACAATGTACTGTACTGTGTATATATACATATATATATATATATATATATATATATATATATATATATATATATATATAGTACAGTATGTATATATATATATATATATATATATATATATATACATATATATAGTACAGTATATGTATATATATATATATATATATATATATATATATATATATATATATATATATATATATATATATATATACACATCATTATTTAGCTCAGGACACTGCACCAGGGTGTGTCAACCCGTGTACTTAGATCATCTTCTAGAGCACAAGAAAAAAAAATGGTACGCTCCTTTACAAATTGTGTGCAAATGTACTTAACAAGAAAAGTCTAAGACCTCTGGCAAATTTGGTGTGATGATATGCGGAATAGGCTCACCTTCCTCAGGGCTAACCACCCCCACTGAAGTAGTACCTGTATGCACACCTCACCTCTCAGTGCTGTTCCTTTCTCAGGCTTTATTACCCCTCTAAATAGTGTATCAAAAAGTATCAGAAACAAAAAGACAGCCAAGGTGTATTATACAGAAAGAAAGTGCACCACATAATAAATCAACAATAATAAATAATAATAAATACATGAAGAAAGGTAGACTGGGGCATTCTCACCGGATTGGTATTTATCTAAGTAGCTTGACTCCATCTTGAAGTCTGAGCTTTGTGTGGCATATCTTCCTGGCAAATATTCCCTTTGTGCACTCAGTCCTGAACAAACTCCGGCAGTAGTCTGCATGCAGGGAAACCACAGGACGCAACAAAACCAGTGAATGAAAGACCAGTCTTCAGGCCTGGTATCCTGGAGATGTTCAAATGAAGTATACATGGTTGAAGATTGATCTGCCTGGCAGATGGTACAACTGGTCAAAGTGAATGACTTGCTAGATTACCTTCCTGAGTCTTGTTGATCATGCTTTTAAGAGCATCTTACAATATGTACATATATATATATATATATAGTACATATGTATAGTAACTATACCAGGGCCCCAGTTCCTAAACTCACCTTTCTTTGGTAATAGGGTCAGGACCTCTCTACAACACCTCAATGGCAGCTTGCCACGCTTCAGACTATCCTGTAGCACATCTAGCAAGTCCTGCCCTAATATGCACCAGAAAGCCTTGTAGAGCTCCACTGAGAGCCCATCGATACCCAGTGACCACCCATTCTCCATACCACTGGGTTCAGCCTCTAGTGCATCTGGTGTACGTTCCTTATCAAGCTTGTCTTGTTTAGTTTGGGTAGCTTGCTTATGCTCGCTTTTATACAGCTTTGAATAAAAGCTGACTGTCTGCTTGATATGTGAGGTCCCCTGATTTCTGAATAAGCCTTTTCTGTCCATTTCTTTGCTCAAGACAAAATAAGAACTTGGATGGAGCGTCCATCTCTGTTACACTTTTTAAGCATGAGCGGACCAGTGCTCCCTGCAGCGTTGTATCCAGCACGTCAGCCAGCGCAGTTTTTTTCTCTCAATGTGGCTTTTGATTTCCTGTGGACTCTGGTAACTCCAGGAGTTCTACTACTTCAATCTCCAGAACTTTAAGAAATTTGGTATTGTCCTTAGGTACATTGTGTACTGTTGACATTTGCACATCGGACCACTGATGCAAAGAGGTGAAAATGGCATTTGCAAACTAAAAGTGTCCCAGAAAAACATAAAGCCCTGTCTAAAATGGACATTGTGTAAAATTGCTGCATTACATGCCAGTATGCACTGCATGGGTTTACATTGCTTTTCTTTAAAATGCACTGCATCAGGCAAAGATCTGAAAACCCCACAGGATAGATAAAACAGAACCGAGAAACCTGATATCTACAACTATAAAAACCATCAAGCCTTGCTAGTGAGAGCATGTTGTCTTTACAGTGAGCCCATGTGTACTGTCTCTGGAAAGCGTTTAGTCTCACAAAAATGCTTTCAGTAAGCAGCATGAGGTTCTACATGCTTCCTGTCCAATCTATCTGCAGTGCAGTTAAAATCTCCGTCCACAATTAAAACTTCATTATCATTACAGGAACAATAAGTGTTTAAGGTCTTTAAAAAAAGGCATCCTTTCTGCACCTAGAATAGGAGCAGACACACACATATACATGCACACACATACACGCGCACACACACACACACACACACACACACACACACACACCCACCCATACACATACATACACATACATACACACAAACACACACACATACACACTCACTCACACATACTCACACACATACACACACAAACACACACACACATACACACACACACAAACCTCATTCTCAAAACACATTCTCAATCTTAAAAGTCTTCCTTTCAAAACAATTTCTCCATCATAAGACTGTGGAATAAAAGTGTAGTAAAAATCATTTAGTTAAATTAAAAACACTTTTATTTAATCTTTGTGTTTGAGTTTGCATCATTTTTGGTTTGAAGTAGAAAAATGTGCCTCAAGCAGTACATGAACATAGGAAAAAAATTTTTAAAACAAGATGATATCTATACAATAGAACTATACTGTGTTATGACACTATACTTATGAAATGAAATTGAACCTATAGGCTTCACTGTAATTTCCATAGAACATATATCTCTGTGGTAATTAGGCCGACATTGTTTGTTTGAACGAGATCAGGTCAGTTTGTGTTTGTGTTAAACAGCACAGTAACATAATGCTAATCATATTCTGGGCACAGTGGGTAGTACTCGCTCTTCCTCTCTCATCTCCATCATCTTCTCTTTTTCTTTTTCTCTCAGTCTCATCTTGTCCCTGTTGCTTCCCTGACCAAAGCTGAGCTTTAATTGATGCAGTCTTTTCATTTTCATCTGTGTCAGTAAAGAAAGTAAACACGAGGTAAATTGATATTTATTTGTAAATGTTATTGGCCTCTGCTAGGATAATCTTGCAATAAAAATAAAAATATATAGCGGTACATCATCATTTTAATGTGCATTTCAATCCTATACATATTGCTATGAAAGAAGATCATATCATTATCAGTCTGTCACTGGATGGATGGAATTAATGTTAGCTGGCAGCTAGCACAGGAGCTATTTGTCATAAGATGTCTGACTGGGTGAGTATGAATCATGGCTCTGAACTACAAGCAGACGACTAGTACAATTCTCTAGTTACTCCGTAACGCTTCGGCGGATTAAGGTGCCTGCGCTGCCTGGTTTGTTGACATAATCCAGCACAGTGGAGCACAAAGCCCGCCTCCCAGCCCATTTCATTGGTCCACTCCAGCAAGTGGTCACCTGAGAAGGTCAGTTATCTTTGCGTTGTATGACCTTTGTTTGCCTCACAACTCCAGGGTCCGGGGTTCGATTCCCACCGGGGCCATGTGTGTGCGGCGCTTGCATGTTCTCCCCGTGCTGTGGGGGTTTTCTCCGGGTACTCCGGTTTCCTCCCCCAGTACAAAGACATGCATGGTAGGCTGATTGGCGTGTCTAAAGTGTCCGTAGAGTATGAATGGGTGTGTGAGTGTGTATGTGATTGTGCCCTGCGATGGACTGTCACCCTGTCCAGGCTGTACCCCGCCTTGTGCCCGATGCTCCCTGGGATAGACTCCAGGTTCCCCCGTGACCCTGAAGAAGGAGTAAGCGGTAGAAGATGGATGGATGGATGGATGGACCTTTGTGGCTCCAAAACTTATTATTAGGCAATTATTTTATGACGTTTAATATACACCTCGGAAAAAATGTTTACACACATCACAGTCGCATAAAGTCCAGTTTTCACTGTCAGTGTGATCCTGCATTACCCTTTTGTGCGAACTGGGAATCATTATATGTCCATATGTTCATCTTACTGTCTCATACTTTTGACTTTTTTCCGCAGTCTGTGAAAGTATTTTGTTGGAAGAAGGTTCCCCTGTGCACCAGTGTCCAATTTACAGGGTAGCGTCGCTCCGTGGACATCTGATTGAGCTCTCCACTCATCCTTGGTGCTCACATTGTCCACCACAGCCTCCTTTAAGAACTGTTGTCCTCATTGCTGTGACTAGATCTAGAACTTTCTTTTTAGTCGAGTACTTACTAACCACTTACTATTCACTCCACCTTACATAACCCTGCCTTTATTTACGCTGTGTGATCTAACCCTAGGCTGGGTCGTAACAGTGCACAGCGTCCATTGTTGCTGCAGGCTCACTTTCTGCATCAAAGGATTTAAGTTGCAAATTCATTCTCTGACACCTGACAAATGCAAATTACTTTATCCATAGTCAAATCAATTTCTCTGAGTAGTTGCCTTCTTGCTTTCTTCTCCAAAATGCGATGACCATTTGATCCCTGATCATAGAATCGGGTTGCCCGATTGGTTTTTTAGGTTTTTCAATCGGTCACATATCGTTCAGTATTGTCACATATCGTTCAGTATTGTCACATATCGCTCAGTATTGTCACATATCGTTCAGTATCGTCACATATCGTTCAGTATTGTCACATATCGCTCAGTATTGTCACATATCATTCAGTATTGTCACATATCGCTCAGTATCGTCACATATCGCTCAGTATCGTCACATATCATTCAGTATCGTCACATATCGCTCAGTATTGCACATATCGTTCAGTATCGTCACATATCGCTCAGTATTGTCACATATTGCTTGTCATCAGTTCAAACAGCCCAATCAAAATCTTTCTCGTAAAGTATAAATAATTCCTCCATAAATATACCTGGTTGCATAGAGACCAGCAGCTGTGCTCTCACTGTCACCTGGGAGAGGTGGAAACAAATCTACACCTTCTAAACTCACTGTCCTAAATACTGTATTCACAAATTAATTCCAGCAGAAAATCCGCAGCATCAAGACAGAAATTTGATGAGTGCAAACCAGTGAGGCAAATCTTATGCACACATTTATATATATATACACAGTGTCTGACAAAAGTGAGTACACCCCTCACATTTTTGTAAATATTTGATTATAACTTTTCATGTGACAACACTGAAGAAATGATACTTTGCTACAATGTAAAGTAGTGAGTGTACAGCTTGTGTAACAGTGTAAATTTGCTGTCCCCTCAAAATAACGCAACACACAGCCATTAATGTCTAAACCGCTGGCAACAAAAGTGAGTACACCCCTAAGTGAAAATGTCCAAATTGGGCCCAAAGTGTCAATATTTTGTGTGGCCACCATTATTTTCAAACACTGTCTTAACCCTCTTGGGTATAGAGTTAACCAGATCTTCACAGGTTGCCAGTGGAGTCCTCTTCCACTCCTCCATAACGACATCACGGAGCTGGTGGATGTTAGAGACCTTGTGTTCCTCCACCTCCCGTTTGAGGATGCCCCACAGATGCTCAATAGGGTTTAGGTCTGGAGACATGCTTGGCCAGTCCTTCACCTTCACCCTCAGCTTCTTTAGCAAGGCAGTGGTCGTCTTGGAGGTGTGTTTGGGGTCGTTATCATGTTGGAATACTGCATACTTATCATGCTCTGCTTCAGTATGTCACAGTACATGTTGGCATTTATGGTTCCCTCAATAAAGAGACGTATGAATGCTGCCAGCATTGCTGCAGAGGTTGAAGGGTGGGGGGGTCAGCCTGTCAGTGCTCAGACCATACGCCGCACACTGCATCAAATTGGTCTGCATGGCTGTCGTCCCAGAAGGAAGCCTCTTCTAAAGATGATGCAAAGGAAAGACTGCAAACAGTTTGCTGAAGACAAGCAGACTAAGGACATGGATTATGAGACCAAGATAAACTTATTTGGTTCAGATGGTGTCAAGCGTGTGTGGGGCAACCAGGTGAGGAGTACAAAGACAAGTGTGTCTTGCCTACAGTCAAGCATGGTGGTGGGAGTGTCATGGTCTGGGGCTGCATGAGTGCTGCCGGCACTGAGGTGCTACAGTTCATTGAGGGAACCATGAATGCCAACATGTACTGTGACATACTGAAGCAGAGCATGATCAGTATGCAGTATTCCAGCATGATAACGACCCCAAACACACCTCCAAGATGACCACTGCCTTGCAAAAGAAGCTGAGGGTGAAGGTGATGGACTGGCCAAACATGTCTCCAGACCTAAACCCTATTGAGCATCTGTGGGGCATCCTCAAACGGAAATTGGAGGAGCACAAGGTCTCTAACATCCACCAGCTCCGTGATGTCATCATGGAGGAGTGGAAGAGAACTCCAGTGGCAACCTGTGAAGCTCTGATGAACTCCATGCCCACGAGGCAGTGCTGGAGAATAATGGTGGCCACAAAAAATATTGACACTTTGGGCCCAATTTGGACATTTTCACTTAGGGGTGTACTCACTTTTGTTGCCAGCAGTTTAGACATTAATGGCTGTGTGTTGAGTTATTTTGAGGGGACAGCAAATTTACACTGTTACACAAGCTGTACACTCACTACTTTACATTGTAGCAAAGTGTCATTTCTTCAGTGTTGTCATATGAAAAGTTATAATCAAATATTTACAAAAATGTGAGGGGTGTACTCAGTTTTGTCAGACACTGTATATATATATATAAATGTGGGCGTAAGATTTGCCTCACTGGTTTGCACTCATCAAATTTCTGTCTTGATGCTGCGGATTTTCTGCTGGAATTAATTTGTGAATACAGTATTTAGGACAGTGAGTTTAGAAGGTGTAGAATTGTTTCCACCTCTCCCAGGTGACAGTGAGAGCACAGCTGCTGGTCTCTATGCAACCAGGTCTGTCTGCAGTCTCTCTCTCTCACACACACACACACAAACACAGACACACACGCTGGAATTCGCCAGCAGGTTTGTAATTGGTTTTTCTGCCACAGCAATCTTAGCCAATAAGAAAGTGACTGTTTTGATGTTAGAGCTTAAAAACCAGCGTTTGCCAGCACCATTTATTCTGTTTTTCTATCCGTCAAGTGCAGAGCTCGACACTATGGCAAGAACAGTGCAGACTGCCCGTAAGGCCACCGGTGGCAAGGTGCCAAGGAAGCAGCTCGCTACTAAGGCTGCCTGCAAGAGTGCGCCGGCCACCGGCAACGTGAAGAAGCCTCACCGTTACAGGCCTGGCACCGTGGCTCTGAGGGAGATCCGCCGTTATCAGAAGTCTACTGAGCTGCTCATCCGCAAGCTGCCCTTCCAGCGCCTGGTGAGAAAAATCGCTCAGGACTTCAAGACCGACTTGCGTTTCCAGAGCGCAGCCATCGGGGCCCTACAGGAGGCGAGCGAGGCATACCTGATCGGTCTGTTCGAGGACACCAACCTGTGCTCTATCCACGCCAAGAAAGTGGCCATCATGCCCAAGGATATTCAGCTGGCCCGGCGTATTCGCGGAGAACGCGCTTAAATGACAACTCCGTCTAATAAACACAAAGTCCAGCTCATTGTCTCAGAAAAAATATCTTCATTCTTTGGCTGTTTAAATATTTATAATGTGGTAAAGGGAGCAGAAATGTATAAATAATATATGTATAGATATGGATGATTTATATTTCCATAAACATTATACATAGGTTTCTAAATGTACATGTTATGTATATTGTATAATGTGTGTGTATCTGTGTATATCCATATTCACTTGCCTTTCTTTTCTGTTTAGAAATTATAAGTTATTTACTACCTCCATGTCAAGTGCTGAGGATATGTTATTTAAAAAAGCGATACTATTACTATTATTAGGAAGTTGGGGTCAGAGCACAGGGTCAGACATGATTTGATGCCCCTGGAGCAGAGGGTTAAGGGCCTTGCTCAAGGCTTCAACGGTGGAAGTGCTGGGGCTTGGACCATTGATGTTCTAATCAGTAATCCAGGGCCTTAACCGTTGAGCCACCACTGCCCACCGTGTATTATATTTTTTATGTCAAAATAATACAATAAACAGTAATAACGCTGATGAGCTCTGTCTGTGTAAAATACCCAAAACCTAACCTCTGTTTTAGGCAGGGTGTCTTGTTCTGGATGGAGCATGACTGCCATCCTGTGGCCAAACACGGCAATGGCAATTACCCAGAAGCAATTTTCTGGTATTAAACTTTTAATAATGGTGCTTATATGTTTGTAATATTTAGCCAAGAGTGGAGTAAGAAATATTAGATTATATTAACATTAATATCTCTCTCCTTTTCGATAATTATTGATGAAATACATATTTCATTCAGGGGGCACAGTGGAAAGTGCTTAGCATGTTCACCTCACACCTACAGGGCTGTTGGTTTGATTCTCGCCTGCATGTTCTCCGCACGCTTTGTTTCCTCCACGTACTCTGGTTTTCTCCCCGGTCCAAAGGCATGTGTTGTGGAATGGTTGGCATCTCTATATTGTCCAAAGTGTGAGATTGTGCCCTGCAATGGGTTGGCACCATGTCCAGGGTGTCCCCTGCCTCATGCCTGAATCCCCTGGGATAGGCTCCAGGCTCCCCGTGACCTGTGTAGGATAAGCGGTACAGAGAATAGATGGATGGATGGATATATGGATCTTGACTGCCATCAAGTGGCCCAGTTTAGGAAGTGCATGTTCCCCAAAACATAATTGTTTAGAGCAGCGGTTCTCTACCTTTTTTCAGTCACGGCACCCTTTGAATACTTTCAAAAATTGGTGCACCCTACACAAACACTAATGCTAGACAGCATTAAGCCTGGTTTATACTCGACATGTCCAGAAAAAATTATGTCATTGCGGAATGGGCGGTTGAGCGTGTTGAGTGCGCGAGGCTTCATTTCTCATGGCGGTCTGCATGGCGCCAGATCCGGAAATGAATGACTTGGAGGCGACTCTTGCCGGAAGGTACGATTGTACAGGTATCTCTATGATCCATCCATGCGGGACCATAGAGAGAGCCATATGGCACAAAATTCATGGAAAGGTTTTTAAAATAGTGATTTGGATTTGCTTTGTACATACTGCTGAGATGATAAAGCCAAAGCTGAAAGTTTTTTGTGGTGCACCATGTTTTCATTCATCAGTATCTTCACAAATAAACACAGTCACTACACTACACCATCAGACACAGTGATTACACCTCATTCTGCTGTCTTTATACACAGAGACCTTTATACTGATGGTGAACATACAGAGTGATCATTCTGTAATATCTTTCTTTTCTCTCTATACATAAAGAGACGTTTACACTGATGGTGAACATACAGAGTGATCATTCTGTAATATCTTTCTTTTCTCTCTATACATAAAGAGACGTTTACACTGATGGTGAACATACAGAGTGATCATTCTGTAATATCTTTCTTTTCTCTCTATACATAAAGAGACGTTTACACTGATGGTGAACATCCAGAGTGATCATTCTGTAATATCTTTCTTTTCTCTCTATACATAAAGAGACGTTTTCACTGATGGTGAACATCCAGAGTGATCATTCTGTAATATCTTTCTTTTATCTCTATACATAAAGAGACGTTTACACTGATGGTGAACATCCAGAGTGATCATTCTGTAATATCTTTTTTTTTTTTTTTTATCTCTGTACATAAAGAGACGTTTACACTGATGGTGAACATCCAGAGTGATCATTCTGTAATATCTTTTTTTTTTTTTTTTATCTCTATACATAAAGAGACGTTTACACTGATGGTGAACATACAGAGTGATCATTCTGTAATATCTTTCTTTTCTCTCTATACATAAAGAGACGTTTACACTGATGGTGAACATACAGAGTGATCATTCTGTAATATCTTTCTTTTGTCTCTTGTTATAGGAGACCTGGATCTCCAGAATTTGTAGTCTCAGCCCTGCCGTTATTTCTTTCTTAATGTAAATACAAGCTGATATAATATGCTAAGTTCATATATTATAATTGCCTTGAAATATGTTTTATGATTAAACTATGTAAAGAACCTCAACCTTGACAGCCCAGGGAAATACAATCGCGTCAGGAGAAAGAGAGGTCCAAGAAGAAAAAAGGGAACAAGCCTGCCCCGAGGTATCCAGCGATATGGAGAAAAACGGATTGGAAAATCTTCCGCTAAGAAGGCTGATCCTGACGTTCTCCAACCGGACCTGCGAGGTTTACAACTCGACACGCTGGATGTGAAGAGAACTGAGGAACTAATATTGGAAAGTAATCGTTTAATGAAGAAATGTGATAGTATAAGGAGTGTCTTGAATAAAAAGGGGGCTGAAGCTACAATGTTAAAAGACCGAGCTAAATTTAAACGTGCAGAGAGCATTACGCAGCTAAATCAGAGATATGGACAAAAATACACTGAGAAAATGAAACAAGAAGCACATGTCTGTCTTGAGAGGCCTAGACCCTCTACTTTTACCACACAGGTGGACACATTGGAAAGATTGATCAAAAGCATTGATATAAAATTGAAGCATGTCAGTGAAGTATAAAAGAACATTTAACAGTTTGAGAACTGTTTCTCAAACCACACAACTTCCTGTTTTTCTCTTAAGAAAACAAGTTAGCATTCTTTACCGATATGTTGAACTTTATGCTGTACGGTTTTCTGAGAAATACCTGCTATATTCTTGTTTTTCTCTTAAGAAAGCGCCATACACTTTTCTGTGAATTCTATTTTATCTCTAAGAAAGCAAGTTAACACTCTGTTGACCTTTATGTTTTCTGCTGACAACGCTGCTACATTCTATTTCATTTCTAAGAAACCGAGCTAGTGCATCAAACCTCATCTTGTTTTTTTCGCTTAAGAAAGCGAGCGAGAGTTGTACACTTTTCTTAGAAATAACTGCTACACTTTTGTTTTTCTCTTAAAAAAGCGAGCTAGCGCTGAACACTTTTCTGACAAAAGACTGCTATATTCTAAGTTTTTCTCTTCAGAAAGTGAGCTGGCGCACCGAGACTGCATGATATTTTGAGCATCAAGCTTAAACCCTAGTACCTGAAACCACAATAAATAAAGGTATAAATACTTGGAATAAGCCAGCATTAATTTGCCACTCCTCGGGTGAAGGTCTTGTCATTTTAATTTCTTGAAAAAGGAAACCACTATTCAGATCCTGCGTGGTCTAAGGATTTTCTTTATTTTATTTTTCTCTATATTTTGAGTTAAAAGTAATTGTAATCCTTTTGTTTTTTACTTTAATAAACCGAAGTCTATATAAAGGATGATTCGTATATTTCACTGTAAAGAGTACGACTCCTTTTATTATACGTCTTCAGAGAAGAAAATGGACTTCAAAGGGTTCTCGAGCCCAGAGGCACGAAAGCTTCACTTCCTGATAAAGGTAAGAGAAAGTAATTCTACAGGCTCTATCAGTTTTATGATAAGAGTAGTGGGTAGAACACAGAACACTGGCATAAGGAATTCCAGGGAAAATATTACACTCTATACATAAAGAGACATTTACACTGATGGTGAACATACAGAGTGATCATTCTGTAATATCTTTCTTTTCTCTCTGTACATAAAGAGACATTTACACTGATGGGAGAATATAATAATCACCTGGTTTTGTAAATGTGAGAAATGACATCTGCAGGAAGCTCGACTTTTTCCTGATGTCTACAGTAATCGCTAACATTTAGCCTAGAAAATGAGCCTACAATAAATAATAAGTCTATTTAATGAAAGTGAAGGTCCATGTTTAATAAAAATCTTAATAGAATGAATAAAATAAATTGAGGTTGTTTAGTTTAGTTTTATACATGTTCTCATATTTATAGCTGTGTATTGTTGTAATGTGACAAGTGATAATCTCAAGGTTCATTGGGTTTTATATGATTATTATTATTTTATATATAATTTATTATTATTATTGTTATGCATGTGTGTGTCTTTGTTATTATTTCAGACATCAGATGTTTCTCATCTATAGTAAATGTTTTCTACACATTTGATCATTTTAGAAAATGTTTGAAGGATTTTTACACGCACCCCTGCTCTCATCAGACGGAACCCCAGTTGGGAAACACTGGGTTAGTTACTCGTCTGACCAATGTGTTTAACTTACTCTCCATCACCACTTTTATTCTGAGTAACATTCATTATTCACACAAAAACTACTTACACACCAATCCTCACTAATATCAGGATACTCGCTCTCATGAAGGGAAAACCAGAAAAAATACATTTCTGCAGATATTGAAGTAAACTTACTCAGCGTATGAGTTCTGCTTCTTTATCTAATGATCTGCTGAGTGTTTCTAGCTCCTGTTACTTTATTTTAGTTTATATATTTGTATAGAGCTCTGACAGTTGTTCGTGCACAGCTGAATGAAGTCACGAGATAATAAATGAAGGTAATGAAATGATAATGTGTGTGATGTAGATTTTACCAGACTTTTAATTCTGTTCTCTGTATTTGCAGCGTTTTCAGGCTTATACTTTCAGTATTTACAGGCCTTTACTCGATGGATCAGAAAGCTGTATGATAACAAACCATATCTCTGTGTGTGTGTGTTTATTACCCTACCTCACTGCCCCTCCCCCTCTTCAGAATAAACAGGTAGACCTGAAAGTGAAAGTCAGGCTCCATTTTGTGTGGAGGGGGAAATACAGCATTTCAGGAGTAAAAACACAGTGAGTATCTACATCTAAAGCTATAATATATAAACACACTGAATGTACACTAGATGCAGAAGAGTTTTGTGGGTTTGTACTGAAGTTTGAATGTACACAGGTTGTTTTATGACTTGATACAGAGACTATTTCCTGTAAGTGAACTCTGTGCTGATACAGGGTTTGATTTAACACACCGATGTTGGAGTGAAGTAAACGTGTGTCCTGCTGTAATCTGGAGAAGGAGACATGACCTCCAACATGAGTGTGTCTGGAGAACAGGACTTAAAGAGAGACGAGAGGTGAGTTACTTTTCCATTCACCAGCAATAAATACACACCGTCTCATGGAACAGATCTGTATCTCTAAACACTCACTAGTTAACAGAGGAACTAGACTTTGGTTTAAGGTGTTTAATAGCAGTGAATATATCACTGATCTGATCTAAGAACAGTTTAGAGAAATCATTCACTGAGAAAAGAGTAAAAAGGACTGTGTAATGTGGAGGAGAAGAGCAGCGTAGCTTTGAGTCAGTGAACTCTACAGGCTTTAAGACCCAGCTGAGTCAGTTATCTGTGACTGGGACTCCTGACATCAGTGTAATTCCTGAGGCATGGGGCGTGTCTCCTGTTTGAATAAGTGTGCAGACTGGAGCTGAATTAAAAAGATGGAATTATTGGTGTTTAATGATGAACACATTGTGTAACAGTGCTGAGACAGCAGAGTATTAATTATTGCTGATATTTCTGTTTAATTCTAGAATGATGAAGAGAAAGAGATCAGACTCACCAGAACCCAGCTGTGTGTCCATGAAGAGTGACGAGTCAATGGATCATCCATTTAACTTCAGAGACAGAGCCAGATCTCCTGATGTGAGGTCAGTACAGTGAGGTGTTTTACAGCAGTGTTCCACCTGATCAAACTCACTGGTCTCATTCTGAAGCCCTTCATGATCTTTATCAGGTGTTGAAGCAGTAAAACACTAAACTGTGCAGTGCTGCAGCTCTCGGACTGGCAGTGAGGAAAACTGCTTTAAGAGTTCAGTTCAGTCTGCAGTCCCTGAGCTGGAGGGTCTGTGGTGCTACACAACAACATTTACACCTGGGACATTAATGACTAGATCACTATTTTATTCATAAACATGTTAGTGTCAGTGAGAAATCCTGAAATCAGTGTATTGTGTTAAGAGGATAGTGTTAAATATCTGTCTCTGTATTTATTAGTGTGTGTTGTGCAGCTATGAATACATATAGTCTATATCACATCATGTGTTTTATTTCTTCACAGACCACAACAGAAGAAATCAAACCTCAGCGGAAATCAGCTGGACTCCATATTCAAGGTGTGTGTCTTTTTAATGTGTGTAACTTGTGTGTGAGCAGGTTGCAGGTTTTTTATTTAAGATCATGACAATTTACAGGTTTATCGATGTGCAGCAGCATTGTGGGTAATCAGGCAGAATTTCAGCTGTAACTGTGGTAATAGAAAGAGACTTTTCTTCTTTTTATAAAATAAAAGCATCTCTCTGTGTGTAACATTATAATATTTAGATGTGTTCCTGTGTGTTTCTAACCAGGAGCTGGAACACAAAGTCATCACTCTGATAAAGAATGAGCTGAAGAGGTTTAGGAAGCTCCTGGGTCCAGATTACCCAGCATGCACTGAGAGGGAGGTGCAGGATGAGGAGGATCTGCACAGTGTCAGAGACGGAACGCTGAAGATCACACTGCACGTCCTGAAGAACATGAACCACACAGATCTCGCTAACACACTGCACAACAGTAAGAGCTCTGAGTCATGGCTTTATTCCGTCAGGTTCACTTTAGAGAGAGGAAATAGTTTTAGATAGGAACACTTTTAGTTTGAAGTTCGAGTTTAGTATCATGTACATCTGCTGCTTTTCTGTTCTGTTCGTGGTCCAGCTTGTGGTGACTCTGTACAATGGTCCTGTTCCTTCAGGAATATTTACTACATGAATCAGGAATGAACAGCAGCATTTGAATTTGACATTTAATCCTGTGTTCAGTGATTTTACATTAAAACATCTTATTACTTTGTTTATTAGAGTCTGTGGCCTCTGTGTATCAGACAAAGCTGAAATCCAGCCTGAGAGAGAAGTTTAAAAGAATTAATGAAGGAATCTCACAGCATGGAAGCTCAGCACTTCTGAATGAGATCTACACAGAGCTCTACATCACAGAGGGTTGGAGTGGAGACGTCAATAATGAACATGAGGTGAGACAGATTGAGACAGCGTCCAGGAGACCAGCAACACAGGAGACACCCATCAAATGTAATGATCTCTTTAAAGACAAGTCCATCAGAAGAGTGCTGACTAAAGGAGTTGCTGGAATTGGAAAAACAGTCTCTGTGCAGAAGTTCATTCTGGACTGGGCTGAAGGAAAAGCAAATCAGAACGTCACCTTCATGTTTCCACTTCCCTTTAGAGAGCTGAATCTGATGAAGCAGAAACATCTCAGTCTGATGGATCTTCTTCATCACTTTTTCCCTGAAATAAGAAAACTAGAAGTAATAGACTGTGACTCCTACAAAGTGGTGTTGATCTTTGATGGTCTGGATGAGTGTCGACTTCCTCTAAATTTCCAGAAGAATGAGAGATTGTGTGATGTGACAGAGTCAGCCTCAGTGGATGTGCTGCTGACGAACCTCATCAAGGGGAATCTGCTTCCCTCTGCTCTCCTCTGGATAACCTCTCGACCAGGAGCAGCCAATCAGATCCCTCCTGAGTGTGTAGACCAGGTAACAGAGGTACGAGGGTTCAGTGATCCTCAGAAAGAGGAGTACTTCAGGAAGAGGATCAGTGATCAGAGCCTGGCCAATAAAATCATCTCACACATGAAGTCTTCAAGAAGCCTCTACATCATGTGCCACATCCCAGTCTTCTGCTGGATCTCAGCCACTGTTCTAGAGAGAATGTTGGGTGAAGCAGAGAGTGGACAGATCCCCAAGACTCTGACCCAAATGTTCACACACTTCCTGATCTTTCAGATCAAACACAAGGAGCAAAAGTACCATCAGAAATGTGACCCTGATCCTCAGCAGACCAGAGAGAGAGTATCCTGGCACTGGGAAAACTGGCTTTCCAACAGCTGGAGAAAGGAAACCTGATCTTCTATGAGGAAGACCTGAGAGAGTGTGGCATTGATGTGAGAGAAGTGTCAGTGTACTCAGGAGTGTGTACCCAAATCTTCAGAGAGGAGTTTGGGCTTCACCTGGGGAAGGTGTTCAGCTTTGTACATCTGAGTGTTCAGGAGTTTCTGGCTGCTTTATATGCATTTTTCTGCTTTATCTTTAGAAAGACAAATGTGTTAGTGGAACAAAGCACTGGACGTTTTAATTTCTTCAGAAAGTCAGACATGTCTGATCTCCTCAGGACTGCAGTGGACAAGGCCTTACAGAGTGAGAACGGACACCTGGACCTGTTCCTCCGCTTCCTTCTGGGTCTCTCACTGGAGTCCAATCAGACTCTCTTACGAGGCTTAATGCCACAGACAGGAAGCAGCTCTCACAGCAAACAGGAAACAGTCGAGTACATCAAGGAGAAGATCAGGGAGAATCCATCTCCAGAGAAATCCATCAATCTGTTCCACTGTCTGAATGAACTGAATGATGATTCTCTAGTGCAGGAAGTACAGACTTACCTGAACAGAAGAGGCTACAGTCGTCTCAGTGGAACCAGACTCTCTCCTGCTCAGTGGTCAGCTCTGGTGTTTGTGTTACTGAACTCAGATCAGGAGCTGGATGTGTTTAATTTGAGTAAATATGACCCATCAGAGGAATGTCTTCTGAAGCTGCTGCCAGTGGTCAAAGCCTCCAGAAGAGCTGAGTGAGTATTTTTATTTATAAATGTATTACTGCATGGTTTATTATTTTAATGTAACACTGAACTGCACTGTTTGGATTAATGCTGGTTAATAATTACTCTAATCATCTTTAAACAAACCTCTGGTACTGTTCCAGAAGAGTTTCACTTTTTACACCAACACGTTACGTCTGCACTGAGGGCGGGGCCATGTGGACAAAACCTTCCATCACCATTTATTACCTTTTCTCTAAAACTGATGAAGAAATGATCTCTACAGAATAACTGCATGTATTCATCACTGCTTTCTGATCATTTTGTGATCTAAACACCAGTGAAAGGCACTTTTTCTTTTCTCCTTTTATTTGAAAGTGACATTGAACAGAACTTCACAAACGAGAAGAAGAAAAACAGAACACTGTCACCATGGGAACAATATGAATACAACATGTGACACTGGTGATGTAGAGGATTTAGGAAAATATCTATCAATAGACATGACTGATTATTCTATTTTCTGGTCCTATGATGTGTATCAGCGTATCACACCGCCCAATCTGCACTGAGGGACACACGTGAGAGTGTCGTGGAAAACAAGCTTTCCAACCTAAGTTAAACACTTCAGAGACAGAGGGTTTGTAGATGCCAAAGGTCATCAAACTTTATTAAAACAACAAAGTGAGACAGCCTGCAGAAAGTCTGAATTATACACACACACACACACACATGTCTTTATATACTTTTCTGAAGCAGTAAAATTATCCCTAGGCGGGGCATTAACCTCTTCTTTCTAAAAACAAACCAATCTCCATCGCCTTAATGAATTATTCATATCTATATGATACCTTACATTTGTGGTGCATGCGTTGTGAGTTGGATTTTCTTAAAGGTTTTATTGGGACGAGGTCATTTTTTGCAGCGCATGCGCCTTGCGTTGAATTTTCTGAAAGGTTTCATCAGGACAGGATTTTTTATGGAAGTATAATAGTGCCAAATGTCCTGGCATGTTGAATTACATAACCTGAATAAAAACTTAACGCAATAACAATACTTGAATTTTTCTGCCCAGCAATTTGACACAAATCGGAAAAAACACCTCAATATCAGTGCTTGAATTAGTTTCCTCTGCAATTCATCCTCACAAATTCAGGCTGCAAAAATTCAGGCCTTCAAATTCAGGTCTTCACATCCGGGTCTCACAGGAAGAGCAGTGGATTGCCGATAGTGTAATATCTTATGGAATTGCCGATAGCGTCATGTCTTATGGAATGCCGATAGCATCATGTCTTATGGAATGCCGATAGTGTCATATCTTATGGAATGCCGATAGTGTCATATCTTATGGAACGCCGATAGTGTAATATCTTATGGAATGCCGATAGCGTCATATCTTATGGAATGCCGATAGCGTCATATCTTATGGAATGCCGATAGCGTCATATCTTATGGAATGCCGATAGCGTCATATCTTATGAACTGCCGATAGTGTCATATCTTATGGAATTGCTGATAGTGTAATATCTTATGGAATGCGGATAGTGTACTATCTTATGGAATTGCTGATAGTGTAATATCTTATGGAATTGCCGATAGTGTAATATCTTATGGAATTGCCGATAGTGTAATATCTTATGGAATGCTGATAGTGTAATATCTTATGGAATTGCCGATAGTGTAATATCTTATGGAATTGCCGATAGTGTAATATCTTATGGAATTGCCGATAGTGTAATATCTTATGGAATTGCCGATAGTGTAATATCTTATGGAATGCTGATAGTGTAATATCTTATGGAATTGCCAATAGTGTAATATCTTCATCTTCTGTTTCACTATCGGTATGGAAGTACAATCCCCACCACAACCACCAACGCGTTGAGCCGGTTCTGAGCAGCATGTAATAATACTATCGGCAATCCACTGCTCTTCCTGTGAGACCCAGATGTGAAGACCGGAATTTGAAGACCCGGATTTTTGCAGCCTGAATTTGTGAGGATGAATTGCAGAGGAAACTAATTCAAGCACTGATATTGCGGTGTTTTTTATCCGATTTGTGTCAAATTGCTGGGCAGAAAAATTCAAGTATTGTTATTGCGATAAGTTTTTATTCAGGTTATGTAATTCAACATGCCAGGACATTTGGCACTATTATACTTCCATAATTTTTACCCTGTCACAAATTTCCCCCTTATACCTTAATGACCTTCTGGCTTTAGTCCCAGCCTGGTACACTTCATCCTGGAAGTCTGATCTGTTATTGTGACACTGGTATTGAAGCTTAAAGGGCTTTGATTGGAAACACAGTTCTGGTGAATGTCTAATTGCTCATTTATTGTCAGAGTAAAGCTGCTTTAGACAAAACACACGGTTCTTCTAACTCCGTTTACACAGGACATACAGAGATGCAGAAAAACACCTGATGTTCAGTAACACATAGACGTCTTCTAGCTCACTACACACTTACAATAGAACTTGATTAAAACTCTTCTGTGCTTTTTCACTTTCACACCGACCTTGTTTGGTTTGGACCGATCAGACTTTCTCTTTAGATTGGATCTGGTGTGGGATTAGTTTACAGGATGAAAGAGGATTGTCCTCGAGGACGGATTTCCAGTTAGCAAAAACATCATAATAATCCCTCTGTGCAGATCAAGGGATACGTCCTGTTTATAACTTTAATCCCTAACAAAACATGTGTGAATATTTACCATAAACAAACAAACAAACAAACAAGCAAACAAATAAATAATGCATGCACTGTGTGAGACAGATTTCCAGTTAGCAAACTAACTCGTCAACTTACTCCACACACACACACACACACACACACACTCACACACTCTCACACACACACACACACACACACACACACACACACACACACACACTCACACACACACACTCTCACTCACACACAGACTTTTTTACATGTACTTTCCCTAAAAATGGTTTCAATTATAATAAAGTATTTATTCAAACAAAAACCCTTC
>NW_026521048.1:0-42500 GCF_023375685.1 Ictalurus furcatus | reverse complement strand
CTTAGAAGCAAAGTCTTGTATTTCAACCTCCCTCCCTGCTATCGTGTTCTCCTCCCTATCAATAGCCCTTTCACAACACACGGATAATCCAACAGTATGTACCTCTCTAAAAATTGTCTATCAGTTTCGCCGTCATTTTAAATCTATCTCAGCCTCAACCATGGCCCATATGTGTAATAACCACCCCTCCCCCCCTTATAGATTCCACATTCTCTTTGTGGGAAAAGAAGGGTCTGAAATGCTTTGAGGATCTTTTCATTAATAATGTGTTTGTGAACTTTTCTGAATTATCCTCGTTATTCAGCCTGCCTCCGTCTCACGTATTCTGTTTCTCTCAAATTAGGCATTGTGTCTCCTCCCTATTCGCTGGTTTTCCCTCCTTACCTACAAAGTCTGCATGGGAAGAGGTGTTCAAGCTGAATCCTCATAAGGGTGGCATTATTTCACGGATATATGCAACGATCTGGTCACAGGTCACGATTCTTACAATATCACTGGTCACGATTCTTACAATATCAAAACCATTAGTGCTTGGGAAGAGGAATTGGGCCTGGAGCTTGAGGATGATTACTGGGGCAGAGCGTTAGATAATATACGTACCACCACGTCCTGTGCTAGACTTAGTTTCATACAATTTAAAGTGGTCCATAGAGCTCACCTCTTTAGGAGGAAACTGTCTAAAATATATCCCAATGTTCCTGACGTGTGAAAAATGCAAACTTTTGCCCTGTAACCTCAGTCATATGTTTGCACTCTGTCCCAAACTGCAGAACTTTTGGAACTCTTTCTTCGAAACTATGTCCGACATTCTTAAAATCAAATTGGATGTCTGTCCTTTAATTGCCATCTTTGGTGTTCCATCTCAGCGTCAGCCTCTGAACCATAAGCAAGCTAGTGTTGTGGGTTTTGCATCGTTACTTGCTCGGCACAGAATATTGCTGTCTTGGACCTCTCCACAATCCCCATCTATATCAGTCTGGATTAAAGATTTAATCTTCTTTTTAAAACTTGAAAAAGTATATCAAGTATAACATCAGAGGCAGGGGTGAATCATTGTTGGGAAAATGGCAACAATTTATTACCTACTTCATTGATGTACACACCCGGGAGGTGTTTTGAGGAGAGGTAGAAGGTAAATACTAATCATCTTCATTTTTTTTTCCTGGTTGTTATTGTTTTTTGTTTCCCCCTTTATTTTGGTTTTGGCTGTGATTGTTTTGTTGCGGTTGTTGGGTGGGGTGTTATGTAAAATTTCCAATAAAAATTCTATGATCAAAAAGAAAGAAAGCAGTAAACAGTATGAATTATAAACAGTGACACTGATCACAGATTGTTTGACTAGTTTCTAATACTTTCTTTCATTTCGTGATATGGTCTTGTATACTCTTTAAATAATTTTGTTCAGTACGAGGAGGCGGAGTCTGATGACCATGCCCCTCTCCGGTCCGATCCTAAACTCCAGCCTGGTTCTCAGGGTGCTCCTGTGATGCAGCACTGCCTCGAGCACTTCCTGTGCAGACTGGTGGAGCTCTACATCGCCCCGGGTCACACGGGGGCGGGGCTGCGTTCACAGCTGCGTGTCAGCTCTTCCTGGAGTGTTCGTTTCCCCGTGTACAACGCTGAGGGAAACCTCAAATCTCCCTCCAGAGATGAGCAGAAAGGTCACAAACCAAAATGATTTTATTTAACCAGCGCATATTAAACAGAACATACTCTCACATTTGCATATTATTGTTTAATTTGAAAGTTTTCTGATGGTTATTCTGGATATACTTTTTTATGTAATATTACTGATTTATTTATTATTTGCTGTTTATTATTACTAATTACGGTGTATAATTACTTCTAAATGAATATCAAGATCAACAATAATAATAGTTAATATGATTATTAATGGTGTGTGGTGATGGTGATGGTGATGCGGCGGTGTGACTCCGCCTTCTCGGTGCCTCGAGTCTCTGATGAACTCCTGTTTCTCTGAGCTGGACTTCAATATCCTCTCCGTCCCCCTCCTCATGGATCTGGTGGGTCTGACTCAGTCTGTCGCCATGGCGACAGCAGAACAGGTGGACATGGCTGACTCCGCCCAGCCGGTGAGCCCGAGCCAGGGTCTCGGGTTGCCGAGATGTTGCCGTGGTCATCAGGCCACCACTCACACAGGGGATGTTGAATCACATCGCCGACAAAACTGACTTCAAGGTGACATGTTAATCTCTCTTTCTTCATTTCTTTCATCCCTCTCTCACTCTTTTCTCCTTCCTCTCTTTCCTTTTTCCTTTATCTGTCTTCCTTTTTTTTCCACGGTTTCTCCTGCTCTTTACCAATTGTGTCCTACCTTTTTATTCCTCTACCACGATTCTTTCATATTTATCATTTTTATTGTTCCCTTTTTGCTCTTTCTTTCTATTTTTTACATTTCTTTCCTTTCCTTTTTCGTTTCTAACTTTTTCTGTCAGTCCCTCGTGTAGTTTGTCTCTCATATTTTTTGCTTTTTCCCCTCCTGATTTCTGCTTTTCATTCTTTCTATTTAATTCTCGTTCATATCTCTCTCTCTATGATTCTCTCTCATCCTCTGTCACACACACATTCTCTCTCTCTCTCTCTCATTCATTCTCTCTCTCACACACATTCTCTGTCTCTCCTTTCCCTTTACTCTTTGTCATTATTTTATGTCCTTTTTTCCTAATCCATGTTTTTTCTCTTGTTTTAGTGTAGTATAATTGAACCTGGTGTGTATATAGTATTATCCGAGAGTCTCTCGCTGTGGATCTGCTGGTATTAATGCTGCACTCTGTTGTACTCCAGCTCTGAAAGTACAGAACCAGTTTTCCGACATTTCGATCTAAAGGCGTTGCAAAATAAAGGCTCGGCTCAGAAATAATGGTGGACACTCGGAGCAAGGTCATATTTGAGTTTGATAAACATATTAACAAGACCTACATGAATTATTCCTGTGATGTACAGAGAGAAATGATGTATAATCGTGGTCCCCTGTCTTCATCTTTGCCCATAAAAATAATCCGTTACAGTGATTTTATCACGTTAGTGACTTTGGGCTAAAATCAGCGGAATTGTGTTACGAACCTAAACTTATGACACAAAAGCTACACGTCAACAAAGTCCGGTTTCATCTCATAGAAAATAACGTGAAGGGAATTCTGTTTAGCGTTGACCGCGTGAGCGCCGCCGCATTGCTGTGATGTCAGGTGTGTGTGTGTATGTGTGTGTGTGTGAGAGAGCGAGATCTCAGGATGGTGGACGTTAACTGTTCCATCGCACGTCTCCATGAGGGACGTTGTTGTTTTGTGAGATTCAGTACAACGGCTTGCAGCATAAGAGAGTAAACAAAGGCAAATTCAGTACTTTGACTGTTTCAGAATGTTTAATTTGATTCTCGAGAACAAAAGGATGCTGATGAAGGAAGAAGTTTATTTGTACTCAGACGTTGGCAGGAGGTGTGAGGTTGCCCCTGGTGCTCCGTGACCTCTGAGGGACTCTGTAGGGATCGTCTCGGGGAGCAGCGTACTCTGCCATGTTGGGTAAACCAGACAGCACACAGCAGCTCAGAGCACTGCGGGAAATTCCCATGTTTTCAACTGCATGCCATTCAGAAGTCTGCTCATCATAACACTCCGCTTCATCCATGGTGGTAGTGCCGTTCTCTCCTCCAGCAACGAACAGGAGATCGTGCAGCACCTCAATGCCGAAGTTGCTGTGCTTGTTGTTCATGGCTGGACCTTGTGTCCACACGTTGGTCTGAGGAATATACACCTCTACATCGCTTAGGTGATTAACACCATCGTCTCCCCCGACAGCGTAAACCTGTCGTCTGTATGCCACCACGCCCAGTCCACGCCTTCTGATCATCATGGGGGGGTGAGGGTCCACACTCCCATCTGAGGACTGTAATACTCCCCTGTCAACAAACACTCAGTCCAGTTAGACCCTTCGCATACGTACACGTTGCCGTTCAGTACTGTAGCGCTAGAGTTGCTCCTGCGTTCGTGCATCGGCGCGATCATGCTCCACCGATCATTCTCAGGTTCATATCGCTCGGCCGTATTCTGATGTTCTTCATGGAATCCTCCCATAGCATAGATATGACCATCCAGCGCACACATGCTCACCTTATACTGGATAGAGTGCATGGGGCTCACCTGAGCCCAGTTCTGGTGATGGGATCAAACCTTCTGACAATTCTGAAGCATTCTTGCATGGTATTCCCCATGTTATATCCTCCAATGCAGTACACGAAGCCATTCAGATACACCATCCTATGAAAGGCTTGTGGACTCTCGTCATTGCACGTGATTTTAACCCAGCATGCCGCTCGTATATCGTACGCTTCTATGGCATTGATGGGAATCCTTTGGCACCAGCCACCGATGGCCAGCAGAACGGCACTAGGCAGGCGGAGTCTCGTGAGATCAGAGCTGAGAGAAAGGCTCGGGTTGAGGTCATCGATGCCCATCAGAACGCTGGTGACGATCGGCTTACATGTCATGTCGTCCATCACTAAAACGTTGTTGCTCACATTGTTCATAAGGTAATCGTGCGTCAGTAGCCCCAGATGCACCTTGGGCAGTAACACTCCTATGTGCGCTTTCCGTTTCCATGGCGTATGTTTGATCCACTGTAAAACGGCCTCGCTCTCCTGTTTCACATTCAGTTTGTCCTTCTTGATGATCTCGCTCAGCTGCTCGACCGTCAGCTCCAGGAACTCCTCAGAGAGGCGCACCATCTCCTCAAAGTTGTGCAAGATAAACCGGAAGGCTTGTTGCTTCTACTTCTCGCAGAAGTGGGAGTGAGCAAAATGCCAGATGTTAACGCAGTTCTCTGGACACAGCTGAGCCTTCAGGAACGCGCAGCACTCGTTCAGCAGGCTGATCACCAACAGATAATCAGCAGCGATCAGCAGCTTATACACGTTTTTCTCCATGATGTTAACACGTCTTGTATACGTGTACTCCACGATCAGCTCCATTATCTTGGGGGACACATTAGGGATGCTGTACCCGAGCTTATCAGGAGGGTAACAGCTGTTGGTATTCTTGGATGTTCAACTGTGTTTTTTTTTGTTTTTGTTGAACTTTCTGGCTTCATGAACCATACCTCAAACAAGTTAAATTCAATTATCTTTATTAATGGCATACTTTTTTCTAAATCAAATAGAGAAAAAATGATGGCATCAATGTTGAGGAAAAAGTTATGGAATCGGCTTGTAATTTGCATTTCTAAAACAGCAAGTGTAAAAATGCTAATTAGTCTGCAGTTAAGAGTGCTTACAGACCTTAACCTTGGACTTTTTGAAAGGAAACATGGTCCCAACAAGAGTTGGCGATTGAAACAATAGAAAGGCTTATAAAACTCTTTCAAGAATGAAATCCAACATGGAGTGTGGTAAATGATGTCGGATATTCCCAGTCAGCTACGTCTAAAATTTGGAGCAAGTATAAGCAAAATGGAAAGGAAGACGTCAAAGTGTCAGGACAGAAAACACAAAGCAATATGCCTTGAAAATAGAAAATGCACAACAAAACAAATGGGCAGAAACAGGGGTCAATGTTTGTGACAGAACTGTAAAAAATTGGCTGAATGAAATGGGATTTATATTTACAAAAGCCAAATGAAAACCAGCACTAACACCTCAACAGAAGAAAACAAGGTTACTACAACAGTTACCACTGTAAAAAATAGTTCTTGACTTTAGTAAGTTCAACTTATTTTATTCAGTTGTTCCAATTAATAGCTGATTTAGTTGTACTGACTTATTTAAACGAGTTTGCTCAACATTTAATTATTTATATGGAATCACACACGTGTTCAACAATGTATTCCCTAGCAACCAATTACATTACTGCTTACGTCACTTCCGCAAGCCGTTACGTTTCCTTCACAACAAGGCTGAGGTCATTTTCATCGATGGACATCTTGGATGGGTCCAAGTCAGGTCATTCATTTTATTTGATATTAATCTCAGTATTAATATGTATTTGATATTACTCTCAATATTAATATGTATTTGATATAACACTCAATATTAATATGTATTTGATATTACTCTCAATATTAATGTGTATTTGATATAACACTCAATATTAATATGAATTTGATATTACTCTCAATATTAATATGTATTTGATATTACTCTCAATATTAATGTATTTGATATTACTCTCAATATTAATATGTATTTGATATTACTCTCAATATTAATATGTATTTGATATTACTCTCAATATTAATATGTATTTGATATTAATCTCAATGTCTGTTGTTAAGATTTGTTGATAATTTGCTGGTGGATGAGGTGCATTGTGAACATAGAGGCATTTGTAGGCGGTAAACTGCTTCACAGAAAACATTGCTTTACCAAAAAACACTTTGAGGTCATTTTTGTCACGTTTTTGAGGTAACATTTTTTTTTTTTAGCGAGTATCGTGCTCTTGTTTCTGTATGTGAGATTTGTGCATAAAAAGGCTGCTTGAGTCACTTCTCAAGCCGTTAAACTTCTCTCCAGCAAATCCATGCCTCATTTTGGTCTCTGAGCATCTGATGCTAATCACACCGATTGGTTCAGCTGCAGCAGATTCTTGTGAAGGTGTTTGACATGCGGTGCTTAATGTAGGTGTGTGTTTAAAATATAAGTGTATTGGAAGTGTACATTCGTGTCCCATTCGTTTAAATGCATCAAAAACATAAATACGTTTTTAAATAATCCTGAAATTCTCGTCGGCGTTGGTTTACTGAGCGATGAAGAGTCGGTTCAACTGATTCAGTTCATTCATTCAAACCATCGAAGTAGGATAAGCGGCTTTGGTAATGATTCTTTAAATAAACCGATTCAGAATCCTCTTCTTGAATCGTTTGAGTCGTTCTCACTCGGTCAGGGTTGCACGTGTGGGTTGCTTTTCCTGCACGTGTAATCAGCACGTGTTCACAGACCGTAAATCCCGACCCCATGGTAGACACTCGACAGAAATTTCATACTAAAGTAAGTATTTTATATTTTCTGGGTCTAAACAGAGCAGAAGTATTGCTAATGTGCTGTACAGATTCTATTGGACTGGTGAACTGTGTGGATTTGTATATTTAACCCAGTTTAATATGGCCTGCTTTGTTCAGTCAGAGACAAGTAAATCTGTTCTAATGTTCATTTATTTTCCATAGATAAAACAAATGTTTGCTTACACATGACTACGTACTTTATGCCTTCAGAATGGTGGAGATTTGTCTCTTAACTATTTTAAATTTGGTTCTCTTCAACAGGTTGTGTTTGAGTTGTGCAGGCTTGTGTCACCTGACTTAAAGAAGGCATTGTTTGAAGGGCTTGATCAGCACCTCCCACGGCTCCTGCAGTTGTACAACACCGAGAGGCAGTGAAATACCCGAAATCCAACATGTGATGACCCGCATTGATCAAGAGGTAAGTCTAATGAACTTTAGTTTGTTCTGCTCCAGAAATGTGCCGATATCCAGCAGAACAGCACTGATAGTTGTGTAATAGACGTGCACAGTAGAGCTGTCGTGATTAATAAATAAACTTATAAATGTGATTACTTGATGAACGTAGACAAAACTCTATACATGTGAAATGTTTTGTTGAAGTTCAGATGAATCTCTGATGTACAGAATCTTCAACAGAGTTCTGCAGAAAGATTTTGAATGCCTGTCATTCACCAGAACAAATTTGCAGGTGATCAGTCTGTCTAAAAGAAAAAATCTAAACACACAATATAAAATTCCTGCAGTGTGAATAAAGCCTTTGTATTGCTTTTAGCAAACATGTCTAGTACTCTCGGTTCAGTGTACACAATTTACCCCATTTAAATGCATTTTGGAAATTGTTCCACATGGTCTTAAAGTGTGAATATTCACTGTATGCCAAATAAGTAATCAAAGAACGGAATGGATTTTTTTTTCTTCTCTAATGGACCATTAATCACAATTATAAAAGATGATGCATCAGGTACAAAGTATCAGCCCCCCCCCCCCCCCCCAAATAGGTGCATGACTTCTGCTACACCATTTCCACTGTGTGTGTGTGTGTGTGTGTGTGTGTGTGTGTGTGTGCTACAAATCACTTTGAGGTAAAAATATTTTAAGGAAGCCACTTTCACCTTCCTATAACAATTGGTGACTGGTCTGAGGTGAAGCTTCTTGTCATGTTACTGTGGTCATGGATCACATTGTGGGGATCTCTGTAATGTAACCGTTTCTGTAATTATCCTTACTTGCCTTTGCTCTTTTGTGCTTCTATGTCTTCTGTTGGTGCTTTATACTGCTTTTTAGGGCCCGAGCACCGCTGCTGCGAAGCCCTATTGGATCTGCTCCTTTTTTTTAATTATTATGAATTTTTTCATACATTCGTGTGGTTTTTAAGTGCCTAAACATACCCGAAAACTCATGAAACTTGGCAAACGTGCCAGCACTGGTGAAAATTTAAGTTACGTAGGGCATGGTCGAGGAGCTCCATAGCACCCCCGAATGCAGGCGGGGTGGAGGTCAGGATGAAGTTGCTCCGATGTGCACGTGATATACCATAGTCATTGCTCTCAAAGTTCATCAAGGTTCACATGGTTGTATCTGACTCCACCCAACAGGAAGTTGGTCATGTTGGATGAAATGTTGGATTTTCAAAGTTTCCCATGGTGTTTTGAGAGACTTAACATGGCTGAAAATCCATGAAACTTTGCAAATGCATTTGTCTTACGACATTAATTGATGTGATGTTGCATTTTATCATAGTTGTGCCTCATAGGCTCCATAGCGCCCCCTATGTTTTAAATGCACATTTGACATCATTGGAATGCTCAAACTATTATTTCACACACTTGTTAAAGTATGGCAAAATTATGTTTATTTGGTCATTTAACTTAGGTGTGGCAAAACTAAACTCAACAGGAAGTCAGCATTTTGATTTTTCTCTTAATTTTTTCCTCCATTTTTTGCCATTTCCAGGCCTCGTACTTTAACGTACTCCTCCTGGAGCTTTCATCAGTTCGGCATCACATTCGGTCAGTCTCATCTAAAGGCATTGATGATGCTAAATTGCGAAGCTTTTGAATTTTTGCTAGAGAGAAATAGTTGGTATATATTGTAACCTTAGTTTTGACAGGTATAGGTCAAAGGTCAAAAAGATACACATTCTAACTCTCTATATCTAGATCAAAGGTCATGATCATAAAAATATTTATAGTTATGTTAAATCTGGATCACATCCATTCGTTACCATACATGGTGCGGCCATGTGTTTTCCACCCCACACACGTTGCACACATGTTCTTTCTAACACTCTGTGGTAGGTCATAAAAATATATATAGTTATGTTAAATCTGGATCACATCCATTCGTTACCATACCTGGTACATCCATGTGTTTTCCACCCCACACACGTTGCACACATGGTCCTTCTAACACTCTGTGGTAGGTCATAAAAATATATATAGTTATGTTAAATCTGATTCCCATGCATTCCAGACACATATGTTCTCATACCTGGTACAGCCATGTGTTTTCCGCCCCACACACGTTGCACACATAGTCCTTCTAACACTCTGTGGTAGGTCATAAAAATATATATAGTTATGTTAAATCTGGTTCCCATCCATTCGTGACAGAAACGTTACCATACATGGTACGGCCATGTGTATCCCACATCCAAACAAAAATATGACACACACACACACACGCACAAACACACACGTGCACGTACAGACAACGCATGCATACGAACCTGCTTATAAAAGTCGAGCATCCCTCTAGGTTTTATAATACTCTGTACTTAGAACAACGTGTGAGATCTTACAACATGGCTGATGTTTGTCCTAACGTGCCGAAAAAAGCTCACCCTTTTTTGGGAAGAATAGAAAAAATGTTAGAACATGAAAAGATTCAATATTGGGTAATGTCAAACGGATGTACAGCCGGGTTTTTTTTCGATGCAGAAAAAGGAACCGTTTTGCTTTTCAAGTTCTCGGTCCCGGGACACATCCACTGGAGCCGTGCTACAGAGAACGTGACTTTTAACAAAGGTGACTGGATAAAGTTCAGAAAATGGTGCAAGGATTTTGACTACATTGTTAGAATGGACTTCTTTTCCCCGGATGCGTACAGACGTAAATGGAACAGTTCGTCTCTTCAATGCAAATACTGTATCAGAGCAACAAATTTCTCCAAGAACCAAGTTTCACTGCACTGTGCTGCTGTATTAACCGGTGACAACGCCCCTGATAACAAAGAGAATTGTGAAGTGAGGTATGACCGAACCAGCTGGCACGATCTGCAACGCTACTTCCGGCAAATCGATGAATTATTCCAAAAAACTGGAAGAGACAAAGAAATGATGCAAATAAAAGTAAGGCTAGAAGATGTCTTATTCTGAGATCGTCAATATACTATTCTTGATCAGAAACTCCACCTCCCCCCAAGACTCCTCCCCACACGTTATATCAATGAGTCTGATTACATATCGAGTCATAGTATTCTGGACGTCAACCAACAATATGTCTTGTGAATTCAACCCCGTTTTCTACAACTCTGATGCAACCCTGTATGCTGATGATGATGATGATGATGATGATGATGATGTGACCAGTTCGGGTTTTGAAGACGGTGAAAACCTAGGAAAAAGAAATCTGACCTATCTGACAACGAACGATGAAGCCGACGGGTGTATAACCAACACTGTGCTAACCATCATACGTGCTGTTACGGGGAACTGCTGGACAGAGTTATCCAACAAGATCTGAAGGACAACTGTCACGGCTGCGCGATCGATCACCCGAGTCAACTCCAACACGCGTGTTTGTTCGATCCTGAAGAGTACTATCTACACCTAAACACCTACAGATTGCTGAAAAAACTGTTTAAACCGTGGTTCAAATACACATTGGCAAGAGGTCTGAAACTGTGTGGAATCAAACACACTCCTTCCCTGGAAAAAATTCAAGGCATCGCTGAAGCCACCGTGTGTGAATGGCGAGACGAACCTCACATCAAAACCGTGCTGAACGAGGTCAAGGAGAAAACCAAAGACGTTTTCAACGAGCAAGTGTGCGAAGACGTCGTAGATTACTGGACCTTTCACTCATCTCTGGAACCTGCTGAACCGTCGCATACATGGGAAACTTCAAAACAAGCCATGTCTATTCTGACTGCGAGAAAAGTCTGAAGCCGACAAAAATGCTGAAGACATTCGTAATTAGCGTGTGTCCTTAACACATAGGTGTGTAACAAGTTTTTATATGTATTGCTGAAACATTTGAATGTAAACTAAACATGTATCTAAACCTGTGTGTGTTTAGAATGGAAAATGTTAGAGTTTGAGAGTTTGAGAAAGAGCTATTGTTGAGAAAATAGGTAAAAGAGCTAATGATACTGAAATAAAAAACTGGTTAGCAGAGCAGGATGCATACAGTCTACATAAACCAGTATCTACAAAGTTTAAAAGAAACAAGGTTTTTGTGAAGAACATCGATGAACAATGGCAAGCTGATTTAGTCGATATGAGCAACTTGTCAGAGAGTAACGACAATGCGAAATTTATGATCACGTGTATAGATATTTTATCCAAATATGCCTGGGTACGTGTGTTACGAAACAAGACCGGAATCGAAGTAACTAAAGCTTTTGAATCCATTCTAAATGAAGGTAGGGTCCCCAAAAAACTACAAACTGACCAAGGGAAGGAGTTTTTTAACAAAAATTTTCAAACATTAATGGAAAAACATGACATTATTCACTTTGCTACGGGTACAGGGCAAAAAGCATCGGTGTGTGAAAGGTTCAACAGAACGCTAAAGACCAGGATGTGGAGATATTTTACCGCTTTTAACACGAGAAAATACATCGACGTAGTCCAGGATCTGATTCAAGCGTACAATCACAATTACCATTCCAGCATCAAAATGAAACCTGCCGAGGTCAACGAATCTAATTCCTTCAGAGTATTTAAAACCCTCTACGGACTGTTCACACCTAAATTAAAGCAACTAAATTTCAAGTTTAAAGTCGGTGATATCGTTAGAATTTCTCGTTTAAAAAGACAGTTTGAGAAAGGATACGAGCAAAACTTTACGGATGAATATTTTACAATCTCTGAACGTATACCGAGAGATCCCCCAGTATATAAATTACAAGACTATGATGGTGAAAAAATTGAGGGAACATTTTATGACCCCGAGTTACAAAAGATAATTATCGGTAAGGACAAGACGTTTAAAATTGAGAAAATCTTGTCTGAAAAGACCCGAAACCAGAAAAAAGTCTGCCTGGTGAAATGGGTGGGTTGGCCCGATAAATTTAATTCGTGGGTTCCGGTCGAAGACGTTGTTAACATAACAAAAGGATCACCGTGAACAAAACTGAAAACTATATTCATTAAACCATGGAAGAGTGTGGATTCTTTGTGACCCTTCCAAGCAACGCGTCTTTGGATATTTACCCTAATAATAAGATCGCGCACTACACTACTAAATTCGCCAAACCAATCGATTTGAACGGAATATGGGAAGTCTCGCTCGCAGAGGTTCAATATATCCAGAGTTGGTACTCGTTAACGGAGGAAGACAGTATGTGTCATATTATTCAGAGGGATGGAAAGAGAACACAAAACAGTAACTTTAATATCACTCCAGGATATTATAAAAATATCGGTGAAGTGGTTAGTGAAATCAACAACAACATAAAGAAATTGGAGCTCGGAATAGAGCTATTCTATAACCCTATGAAAAATAAAATACGCATCGTATCCCAAAAACATTTCGCGTTCAAAGCTAATGGAAAATTAGCATATATGCTCGGTATGAACCCCGGTGTTCCGATAACGGAACACCGGGGTTTTATACGATGTATGTATATACAGACGTTATCGAGTATCAACGAGTTGGTGACAGTTTTGCCCCGTTACTGAGATGCGTACATATAACGGGTGAAAACAACAAAGTCGTCACAATTACTTATGATAAGCTGCATTACGTACCTCTCACCAAGAACCATATTACCGATATAGTAATCGAAGTCAAAACGGATCAGAACAAGCCTATACCTTTTAGTTACGGGAAATTTATTGCTAAACTACACTTTAGACCCGCTAAACATTCGTTCCGTATGTAAAAATGATGGATAGGGGCTACGTTCATCCGCAGACCTACGTGGATTATTATGTCCACCAGGCTGGAAATGGTCTTCCTGGGTTTCAAGGCGCCCCCACCATGTATGGGTCGGGGCTAGGAGGACTGTTCAAGGGTTCGTAAGTGACGTATTCAGCAATATTATGAGCAAGACACAAGCTCAGAATCAAGACGGATCGGGGCTTGCGTTGATTGCGCGTAAAAAATCTAAAAGGCTCCCAGGGCGTCGACATGTGGTTCCTAATAAAAGACGTAAGGTTACTAAAATCAAGAACAGTGTGAAAAAGACCGAGCAGAGAGGCAACAGGCACCCTTACATCTCTCACAAGAGAAATCGGCTGAACATTTTCTAACATCATGGCGTTCTTACACAGTCTATCCTCAGAGTGTACCAAGACAGAATTGGATATTTTCACATTACCTTTTACCCAAACGAGTATCGAAAAGTACACTTATGTCGAAATACCTCCACTTTCCGCTCTTACGGACAACGGGCCCCTGGAGTTCTACGTGGCTGGAAACGGGGAGGATTACCTCGACTTGAACAACACTTTTTTACATCTGACCTGTAAAATCGTGAACCCCGACGGTTCCAATATAGCTAACGATGCAAAGGTTGGGTTCGTTAACTACCCCGTAGCCTCACTTTTTTCACAAGTGGATGTCATGCTCGGGGATCGTCTTATTTCTCAATCTAGCAGTACATACCCATACCGTGCTACCTTTGAAAGTCTTATCAACTATGGAAAAGATACACTGGAAACACAATTTTGCACCGGGCTATTCTACAAAGACACAGCGGGGCATATGGACGCCACAGACCCGGACGGACGAAACGAAGGCCTCAAAAAAAGGGCCAGTTTCAGTGCTGAAAGCAACACCTTCGACCTGATTGGACACATTCACTCGGATATATTTTTTCAGGATAAACTTTTACTGAACGGGATTGATTTGAGGATTAAAATGGTTCGCAGCAAAGCTGAATTCTGTTTGATGAAGGAAGGAAATGCAAATTTCAATCTGAAAATACTCAACGCTTCTCTTTTTTTGAAGAAAGTAACCGTCTCACCGTCTGTAAAAATCGGTCACGGACAAGCACTTCTCACCGGCCCAGCCAAGTATCCGATCGAAAGAGTCTGTTTGAAGACCTTCAGTCTAGCTGCAGGGAGCCGCATTTGTTCACAAGAGAACCTTTTCCTCGGTCCCTTACCTAAAACCATTATCTTTGGGATGGTAGACAACGATGCCTTCAGCGGGTCGTACAATAAAAACCCTTTTAATTTTAAACATTACGATGCAGAGTTTATCGCGCTGTACGTAGATGGTACGCAATATCCTGCAAAGCCGTTTCAGCCTGTTTTTCAGTCCGGTAACGTGGTCCGTGAATTCCATTCTTTAATTTTAGCATCAGGAAAGCAGCTGAAAGATCAGGCACTGTCGATAAACAGAGAAGAGTACCTGAACGGATATACTTTATTCGCTTTCAACCTGAATCCCGATGACGATTGTGGGCAACACTTGTCATTAATAAAATCGGGCAATATGCGATTGGAACTCAGATTTCGTCAACCACTTCCGATCACGGTGAATCTAATCGTGTACGCCAGTTTTGACAGCATTCTAGAAATAAACAATTGAAGAAACGTGCTCATCGATTACCAGTAACTCATGGATACCAGAGAACTAACGGAGGTTATGAGAAGTTGTCCTGAAATAGATAAAATATTTCATGGCGTGATGGCCTGTGACGAGCTACCTACAAGTACTCTGAGAAAGTTTCCAGCTTTATTCATCGTAAACACACATCCGAGACACATGTCGGGTGAGCACTGGCTAGCATTATGCCTTAATGACGAAAACACAGGAGAATTTTTTGACTCGTACGGAAACCCTCCGGACTACGAACTCTTTCCTCGATCGATTCATTATTTTTTGACAAAGAACTGTTGCAAAATAAGATATAACCCTGTACAAGTTCAAAACTTTACGTCGGTTTGCTGCGGGCAACACTGTGTGTTTTTTCTGTGTCACAAAGCTAAAGGTTATTCATTTAACCGTATTATGTCTATGTATAGCAAAGATTTAATTAGAAACGATAACACTGTTGTGTCATTCGTTAAAAAAATGTACCCTAGAGTAAATAAAAAGCATTCAATTACATGTGTACAATGTGTTAACTCTCTAGATATGTTTCATTTACATATGTAGTGGAATGTTCAATGACGATGCTTCACAAGAAAAATGTTAAACAAAAGTTATTTTATTGAAATAAAGGTTAACATATCATAACATTCTTTGTCCCTCGTCATTTTCAAAAACCAAACCAGTCAGAACGGTTAAAAACGGGGGATTTGAAAACTGGCTCAGAATCATAGTCTTTGCTTTTAGGTGGGGAAACAAGATGAGAGATATCTTTAGATCTTTTTATGTCAGATATTTTGCGTCGAACACCGCCATTAGGTATTGCTGAAAAGGGTATATTTAGGTTGGCTACTGTCTGTAAGAACTCTTTCCAACCTAAAGGCCTCCGTTCGTCGGATACTCGATGAGGGGCCGTGAGATTTTTAAGCAAATCCACCATGTGAGATCCTTTGATGGTGTTTCCTTTAAAAATAAATTCACTGCTATCGTTCCACGCAGCCCCGGCTTTTAAAAGTTTTTCCATAACGTACGAAGCGTTTCTTTTGTTTCTAGCAGAAATGTTAGCGAGGACCTCTTGCACGATCTCGTCTTTGGGAGGTTCGGTCACCGCTGCTTCCGTTTTGCTTTCCGATATTTTAGGTAGAGACAGGGTCAATTGAGCGGTTTCCTGCTCTCCTACTTTAACCAAGTTTAAAAAATTTTGCAGCACAGACGCGTAGAGTTTCGCCTTATCGTATTCGTTCAGATCAGTCCTCGATAAAATACCACGTATTGCATCGTCCAAGTTGTTTTCAACAGTCTTTCTTATGGTTTCCTTCTCCGCGGCGATGTTTCTAAGTTTATCGATCTGATGTTGAGGGACTAAATACATTTTCTCAGCAGTCTCCATGTTAATTGTTGCGGGACGCGATTAAGCTGCTTATAAAAGGAATGGCTACACTGAGCAAAGGCAGAAGAAATCCTCCGGATTGATTAATAACTTTCCTTTTTCTTTCAACGGATGCTCTTTTATCAGCAAATAGTTTGATCCATTTTTTTTGTTTTTTTAAAACCCGATACTGTTTTGTCGTCAGTGGTATGTTTCCCCTGAGCACGTTTAAAGCTAGTTCACATATGCTCAGGATGAGATCTGTGGGAGCATCACGTAATATATCCTTTCTCCTTCGGGATGGAGACCTATGTAATGAATTCAGCAACGGGAGGGTTTTTTTCAATCGCTCAGACATTTGTTGTAGATACTTTAAAGTTTTTTCTTCTTCTTCGGAACATACACAACCGGCTTCTCCCCAGGAAACAACCCTGAACGGAGACGAAGTTCTTCTGGCGTTTGTGCTTTCAGGTCAACAAATAAATACCCGTAAGGTCTAGAGACGGCATCGAGAAAGCATTCTAAAAAATACTTGCTGATACCCGGATACATTTGACGAGCCAGTATGCTGATCTGTAATTTATCTCTAGGGTTTTTAAAAAGAACCATGTAGTTGGTGTTCAGGTTGATTGTTCTACTGGTCTTTCCTTGAAAAAACAAGTTTTGAACGAGGTAGATGATGCTCAGATTTCTGTGGTGGGTGTATTTTGTAAAAGCCTTTTCTACTTCGTCATTTTTACTGGCGGATTCCATCAAGTCATCGATTACCAACAAGTTTTTTTTATTTGGAGGAAATAGTTCGTCATCACACAAAGAATCAGGGATTCCTTGAAGAAAATTTATTTTTATTCTGGTCAATAATTCATCGTACATAGGCTGCCAACACGTATAACACCAGACAATGTTTTCCGGAACAACCGACATTGCCTCTTTACAGTTTTCCAACAACATTTTGATAAAAAAAGATTTTCCACTATTACTCGGTCCACATACGATACATGAAAAGGGAAGTTGCATCCTAGCGTCAAAAGCAGTCACGTTCATATTTTCCTTTACAAAACACATCAACAGAAACTATATACACATATATACAAGAATAGTCTTAATATCCGTAAGGGAGAGTTGTAAAATCGGGTAATAGAACACGCTTATCGTACACAACCCTGAACCTTTTCAACTATGATTTGTTTCTCAAATGAAACCCCTTTTTATCTCTCACGATTTGGTTATGCGTGGTTACGAGATGACCTGTATGATCCGGATTTTTCACTCGCTCGTCCACCAGTTCTGTCAGTGATTTCAAATTGACAATTTCAGAATTGATACAATTTAAAGTAATGCCTTTAGCTTTCATGGTTGTTTTTCCTTTCATGGTTTTGTAACCGTAGGTTTTAGGACCTGCGCTTACAAATTCCACGATTTGATCGCCATCATCTAGTTCGCTGGTAAGACCACCCAAGTAATCGCTTAAGGGCGGCATCCGGTCACCTTCCTTACTTTTAAAAATGACGCTATCGGTGTCTGTGTACAAACAACGCTGATCCAATCGATCCATCAAATTGTACAGCTCAAGCCTAGCGTATGCTGTAGTGAAAATTCCGATGAATACATTAGCGTTTAGCGGTTTAATCAATCTCTCGTCTGCGTAACGCCACTGTACCATCGCCACCTCCTCATTCAAAAAAGAGAACTGACTCACATTATAAATATCGGAGAACATGAACTGTAAAAACTCGGCAGGATCGCGAATTAAGGTCGTGTTTGATCTGTCTGGTCTTTGACACATCTTACCCCACAACGAATTTAGTGCGAGTTTAGCCACGGATCTTTTGGCAGGATTAACAGTGATAAATTTCGGATCCAACGTAATCCCTTCGTTCTCCTTATATTTGCGAATGTACTCACGTTTAGATGATTCATCAACGACCCAGGACGGATAACCTGAACTTTCCTGTTTGGTCTTGAGGAACATTTTAATATATCTCGTAAAAAGCTTATCAGACCTTTTAGGAAAGTGCCACACTTCAAACACTTTTAGAATTTTGTAACCTTTTTCGACGGCTTTCTCAATTTCGATAGATGCCCATGTTCCGGTAAGAGCTCTCTCCTGAGCCGTATGATCGCAATGTTTTAACTGATGTTCGGCACACGTTCTACATAGAGGAAAGAGGAGTTTGCTTTTTACACGAAAAGGTAGAACAGGTGCCCACAGACCCCTAGGTGGTAATACCTTTGCTCTAATGATACCAAAGTAATATTTCAGAGGTTGAAAGTCACGATAAATGATGATAGGGTGATCGATCGGGTATGTCTTTGTCTTATTTACGAATGGGTAAAGCGAGGTAAAGTCGAAATAATCGATTCTCTCACCGGGTTGAGCTACATAATGCAAGTTTAACGCGTTTGTTCGACCGCCGTAAAGAGCATCTCGCGGGTTTAAACGCTCAGGAAAGTCAAAGTCTTCTTAGAAAATTTTGCACGAGATTGTCGTTTTTCTTCATTTCATTCCACTCGTGTTCCACCATCAGAGTGACTTGCAAATTGAGAGTGTCTTGCAAATTCTTAATTCTCTCCATCGATTTTTGATGGAAATCTCCGAAGGTTGCGTTTGATTTGGTAAGAGGATGCGCGGTCATTGAGGGAAAACACTTTTCACAGCCGTGATAAAAACACCCAAGAAACTCAAAAACCTTACGGTTTTCCCCTTCCTCACAGTAACCATCTACGTGATAGGTACGGAACCTGACTTCACCTTCATTCAACGCGTGGCGAATGGGTAGGTTTTGCGTTTTTGAAACATATTCGAGCCATTGTATGGAAGGTGTTGAGAAAGATTTCTGAGTGGTGATGTAATTATCAAGAGGTGGAATAGCTAAAGTGTCTTTACGCAGGAAGTTGGTTCTAAAGATTCATGCACACAGATGCGATCGTTATGCATTTAAAAGGATCGACCTTTGTACTATCCAGAATTTCTTGTCTGAAAGCTATACAACCCTTTCTCAAAATTTCTACGTCGTTCACACAGTATTCCGCCATCTCTTTCTTGAAATCAAAGACTTTGTCAGAAACCGTTCTGTACCACTTAAAGAATTCTTCTCTATCCTTAGGCATCATGCCATCTACACCATAAAACTTAGGGTCAGGATACGGCCCTACGTAATCCTGATGTTCTACAGTGTTCCAGAAATGGGGAAAATAGCCTTTCTTGCTTTCCGAAAAACCCATGGCTTTTGGGATGCTACTCAATTTCATGGGTAAGAACGATAGACTATCAATGTAGGACTGACGAAACGCATTATCGATGAAGCACAAAATTTTACCGCCTTGCGCTATGATTTCGGGTGTGATTCCTTCTTTCACTAAATGGTTTAACAAAAGGTATGAATCGAACCCTCTAGCGTTATGGGCGATAAACTTGTATCCGTGGTATGTATTACACCGAAACTTTTTAAAGAAAGCACTGACGCAATCATCCCCTTCAGCCACCCACTCCTCTCCCTTAAAATCAATACAGCATATGAAATTAGCTACATGAGTTCCTGTTTCCTGCCTAGTCTCGAAATGGTAAAACACATAATCCGTATTTTCGCTTTCTTTCCTGGCCCTCTGTATAAAACATCTATGCTCGATATACTCATCGAGTTTTTGGCCACAGAGCATGCATTTCGAATGGGCACATACGTGATTCTCACGATTAGAAGGCTTATCCCGTATCACACGTTTACATTTACCGCAGTAGAATCCCGTTTCACACATAGAATTTTCGCCTTTGCGCGATTGAATCTTTGCTTTATGCCTCTCGAAACAGTAATGTGAGTTACAGTCTCTGACACTCTGGACATTTAGTAACATTCTTAGGGTGTTTGTAACAATCGGGGTCGTGACAAACGTTGCAGCTATAAGCGCATTTATGTTTCCATAAAACGTCAAACCCGGAATGGCAGAAATGACAAACATGACTCGTTCCTAAAAGTCCGGTGATACTTTTAACCCCATAATAGTGGTTGTCATGTAAAAACAAGTAAATCGTTTTTTCGTGGGGAGTCTTGCTAGTTTGAAAGAAAGAGTATCCGGCTTTGCTAGCAGAACAGTATACGATTACGATTTTGCAATTCAAATGTCTCTCAAATCTCGGTACGTCAGCGAAGCTGACCGCGGTGTTTTTACGGATAATCCCACATCGTGTTGTAATTTTCTAGCGATTTGTTCGGTTTCAAAATCATTTTTTTCACGATTCAAAAGTTGGCTAACACACAAGGCGAAGCACATGTTGTCTCTGTTGTGAAAAATGTATAGATGCTGCATTTTCTTCTGCAGTGTTTCTGATTTGAATATATGGCCTATTTTCCTTCTATTTCCACCACCCCGAGGTGGTCGGACGATTTGGACGACTATTTCAAGGGTATTATCGGTAAAAATTTCACGTTTACTCTGAATTGCATTTTCGAGCATGGTCAGAAAAGAACCTAAATCGATGACACCATTGTTTAATTGAACGCGTGATGAAACATTGATCGTATCACCTCTAATTTCAACGGTGACTACATCCTTGGCAGAAATTAAATTGTTAGCGATTTCAATCACACTGTTTAAAATCTCTAAAACATAATTATAAAAATCTGCAAAGCTGTCAACGTTCGCGATAGAAGAAAAATTCACTCTTCTCCTAATCTCAGTGTTGTTGAATCTTTCCCGATTAATTATTCTAATATTAGGATCTAATCCATCACCCTCTTGCTCTACTTGGATATCGGGCGAGTTTTCCATTTGAGAATCTTGGATATCGGGCGTACTTGATACAGTTTGAATGGAATTTCGACTGGGGTTTTCATTTTGAGTATTGCTCTGTTCTGACGATCTTAAATTTTCGTTCAACTGATTGAATGCATCGATTAGATCAGGGTTTATTTGTACTGAATGACCGTGTTCATTTAGGTTATTATGTAACTCTAACAGACATTGATTTAATTCAGAAAATATATCATTCGGCGTCACCGTTGTGTTTGATATGACGTAATTTGGACTCTGATTAGGTCTCTCACTAACGACTTGGTGTGACGGAATTAAACTTTCGTTCAGCCGGTTGATCGCTTCAGTTAAACATGGGTTCAGGGGTGTGTGCGAATCATTTGAAAAACTCTGGTTTCCGTCATAAAAGAAATCATGCGATAATGGAGAATTTTCGGTTCTCTTTTTTTAGTCTCCATATCCGAACTGCATTTCAGTCGTTTCTGCGCCATATCTATCATACAATTTCCTAATCAACTTTATGCTCACTGAGAGACATCTATTCACATTTTCAAGCGTGCTATACAGTAAAGGGATAAAATCTGTACCTCGACCAGATTCAAGTGTATAATCAATCTGTCCAAAGTTTTCCAATAAATCAGTCTTTGCTTCGAAGAATTCACGCCACACTGCACAGATATGTTGTAGTTCGATGTCTTGTTGAATGTCGGTTTCCGAGATGATTTCCTCTTGGTCTTCTATTGCATCACTCGTATCTATAAGTCACAGAACATGTGAAAGAGCTTTTATTTATTTATTTTTTGTGCTGTGTAAATAGAAGGTAAATATACTACAACTCACCTGAAATATCTCCGTCGTAATCACTGTTAGTCACGTTTCCCTCAAATTCTGAATATGATACAAACAATGTTATATTCACGTATGAAAGACTTTTATAGCATGAAACATTCATAATTTTATGTTATGACTTACGTGTGGAACTCAGATTCAAAAGTTCATGAGTGGTTGTTTCGGGAATCTCATCATCAGAAATAATCACCAAGCTGTCTATAAAACAGTAAAACATACTTTTAATAACTTAACATTCCCCATTTTAGATCACTACATAGATCTAAGAGACAAATTTTAATTACCTATACACTAGAATCAGATGAGCTTAACTCGGTCTTGCACTGTAATATAAATGTAATGAATATTTACATTTTAGATAAAGTATCGTACCAGATTACATAATGACCACATAAGGATGATGATTTTTGTACTCAGAAAGATTAGTTCTAAGTTTATATCAATATCATTGCCTAGTGGATAATTACATAAACATTGTATTTCAATTTATATTTAACTATTATTTGATTAAATACAAATTTTTACCTGCCGAGAAATCCATGGTGTCTGGAAGTAGTGAAGGATAGACTCTGGAAATTCTGTTGAACTTTGCCGATGTTCAAACTTTCAAAGTGTTTGATTCTGGAAGTAGTGAAGAACAGACTCTGGAAATTCGGTCGAACCTTTTCCGATGTTAAAACTTTCGAAGTGCTCGACTTTATAAACAGGTTCGTATGCATTCGAGTGTGTGTGTGGGGTGTGTTTGTGCTCGGGAATGCATCAGAACGGGGTTTTTACGTTGTTGACCTTTTGACCTAGGCCTGACTCAGAGTGCTTCATATTCTACGTGAAAGGAAAAGATCGTGTGTCCCGGGACCGTGAACTTGAAAAGCAAAACGGTTCCTTTTTCTGCATCGAAAAAAAACCCGGCTGTACATCCGTTTGACATTACCCAATATTGAATCTTTTCATGTTCTAACATTTTTTCTATTCTTCCCAAAAAAGGGTGAGCTTTTTTCGGCGCGTTAGGACAAACATCAGCCATGTTGTAAGATCTCACACGTTGTTCTAAGTACAGAGTATTATAAAACCTAGAGGGATGCTCGACTTTTATAAGCAGGTTCGTATGCATGCGTTGTCTGTACGTGCACGTGTGTGTTTGTGCGTGTGTGTGTGTGTGTCATATTTTTGTTTGGATGTGGGATACACATGGCCGTACCATGTATGGTAACGTTTCTGTCACGAATGGATGGGAACCAGATTTAACATAACTATATATATTTTTATGACCTACCTCAGAGAGTTTCATATTCTATGTGAAAAGAAAGAACATGTGTGTGCAACGTGTGTGGGGCGGAAAACACATGGCTGTACCAGGTATGAGAACATATGTGTCTGGAATGCATGTGAATCAGATTTAACATAACTATACATATTTTTATGACCTACCACAGAGTGTTAGAAGGACCATGTGTGCAACGTGTGTGGGGTGGAAAACACATGGCCGTACCAGGTATGGTAACGGATGGATGTGATCCAGATTTAACATAACTATATATATTTTTATGACCTACCACAGAGTGTTAGAAAGAACATGTGTGCAACGTGTGTGGGGTGGAAAACACATGGCCGCACCATGTATGGTAACGAATGGATGTGATCCAGATTTAACATAACTATAAATATTTTTATGATCATGACCTTTGATCTAGATATAGAGAGTTAGAATGTGTATCTTTTTGACCTTTGACCTATACCTGTCAAAACTAAGGTTACAATATATACCAACTATTTCTCTCTTTTGCTGCTCGCCATGGGTGTGGCGCTCTCACAAATTTAGAAGTTTCACCATGAAAAAGGAAGTTGTTATAACTCAAACATAGAATGTCCAATCTAGGGATGTCACGATACCAAAAATCTAGTAGTCGGTACTGATACCAGCAAAAATACTCGATACCATGGTGTGTATAAATAAATAATACTTTTAACTCCTTTATTTAAACACTTGAGTATTATAAAAAACAATAGTGGCAACAGTCACATAATATAAAAAAAAAAGCAATTACAAAATAGATATATAATAAATATGTAGGCATAAAATGTTTTTTCTTTGAGATGTTCTGAAATGAGGTCTGGTTTCGGTGTATAGTTTGGGGATCTCTGTATACATGAAGTAATTTCTGCCTGGTATCTGGGGTTGAACCGCTGAAGCAGAGAGAGAGAGAGAGAGGGGGTAGGTGGAGCAATTTCATTTTAGCCCAGAACCTTTAGCTTGCCTTTGCCAGGAGGTTCAGACTTGGCTTTCAACAAGATAAAGAGCCAAGCATACTTCCAAATGAACACCAAAATGCTTCAAGAAACTCAAAATCAGTGTTTTACAATGAGCTTAAAATGTCCTCCATGGTGGCATGGACCAGGACCCCTCGGTCTGCAGCATTACAGGAAGATTTCAGGTTAGACATTATGGGAAGAGTCTCGGTGCTGTTATTGTCCTGGGGCAGACATCAGTTAACATTGTGCCCCCTTCCCTGGAGAGAACAGCATTACAATTCTGAAAACAGTTTTTGTAAATAATCATTCATTACTTAAAGCATGTACCCGAGCTCCTGCTACGCAGTAACTAAAACTGTCTGCAACTCACGTGTCACTTCATTCTTTAGTTCCTTCTCTTAAGTGTAGAGCCTCTGTCAGATTGTGTGATTGATAAAGAAAAGCACATAAATGACAAAATACCAGTTTGAGTGCCTAGTGGTCTAATCAGGAAATGCTCTTTGGAAGCTCAATATATGCACTTATCCATTTGCATTTTGATTCGGCTGTTAGTGCTGAGGATGTCCTTAAGGTGATGTGCTGCTTTTGGCAGATTTAGTAATTCTCTTTAGTCACATGAGCACTAATGTTTTTTCTAAATTTTTATGTTGTTTATTTTGGATACAGGCAGAGGAAGCTCAGCGAAAGCTTAAGAGACAGAATGGAGAGGACCCAGGTAAGCTATTTCTTCAGTGATTGTAGTCATATCTGAAAATGATTGGTCAGTTGAATGCAGATTGCTGAAGTGTGAGTGTCTGTGTGTGTCGTAGCCCTGCCTCCATTCTGCCCAGGGTTTGCCAGCTTGGTAAACATTCTGCAGTGTGACGTGCTGCTTGGCATGCTGGGAGCTGTGCTGCAGTGGGCTATGGAGCTCAGTGGAGGACACTGGTCTGAGTCCATGCTGCAGAGGGCAAATGTTTGGATGTTTTGTTAAAATGACATGATAGTGTAGTAAATTCAACAAAATTCCACTTGCTATGCTGTGTTCATAAGCATCACTTTTTAATGACTGAGTAGTGTTCACAATTCTGTATGTGTGTGTTGCTACAGGTGCTGCACTTGTTAGGCATGGCTCTGCTGGAGGAGCAGCAACAGCTAGAGAACATTGGGGATGACGATGAAGTTACTTTCAACTTCACCCTCAAAATCTCCCGTAAGTTTTGTACATCATCTCACACAATCTCAAAACCTCAAGCCTGTAGTTAGATCTGTGGTTCTTGTATCACAGGTCCCGGTGAAGCCCCCGGCAACACTCCAAGCATCCTGGCTCTGTTAGAGACCTTGCAGTGCGCGCCTCACTTGGAAGTGCACAAAGACATGATTCGCTGGATCCTTAAAGTGAAATTACATCTTGATTATGTTTGCAATTTGCCTTTCTCTCTCTATGCGTGCACCTAATATGTCCACCAGGTGGCAGCCTAGCATGTTTTGCAATTCGCTCACTGAAGGTAGGTGCAACATACAAAAGATGAGCGTTTTTACCATGAAGTTTAAAGCAGTGCTGCATCATCAAGACCTGTTTGAAATCCAAGCAGTGCAACACCGCTCAGGGTGGCGTGGCCGGTAGGCAAAGCAGCACCTCTCACCACGGTGAAGCACAAATGCTTCACTGTCACAAAGCGGTTTTGCTGCTGAACATCTGTAGGTGGCCCTAGGGGTGTTTTGATGTGGCTTATTGTGCGTATTAATTAAAAGCTGTATGTCAACATGAATATTTAAATGACATGTAAGGATTGCTTACTACACAAACTGAATTTCCATGCACTGTGATGTATGCATTTTATTTTCCATATAGTGAAAACTGTCAGGACACCTGCACCAGGCAGAACATGTACATATAAAGGCCATGGTGTAGGCCAAGGCTAATGATGTATTGCAGTATGTACTTTGAAGAGAAACAGGCAAATTAAATGTTAGTAAAATTGTAATGCATCTTCAGTATTTAATGGTATGGTGTGTGTATATACTTTTTAGTGCACAAATGTGTTCTATTGAACATCTGCTTAGTTTTGCAAGACTTTGTGTGTGCATGTAGTTCTAACTGCACTGCTGTATCGTTTTCTTGTAGAAGTATTTTCCTAAATTATGTATCTTTTTCTACACAGATGGTGGTTAGCATTAAAACGATGCGTGAGTGCACAGCTGCTGCACCTCCCTGTGAAGGAACAGGGCACTGTCACAAGGAGGTCAGACTTTGAGCAACTTTCTATTCCACGGACATATTAACCATTACCCTTTAAAGTGTTGAAGAGCTTAAATCTACGTGTGTGTGTGTGTGTGTGTGTGTGTGTGTGTGTGTGTGTGTGTTGCAGACTGTGTGGGACAAAGACAAAGCAGAGAGAAAAAAGAAAGCTGAACTGTGCTGGAAAAAGACCATGGCTCAAACATTAGAGAGCCAGAGTCATTTTATCAATAAGTACATAGATCTGCTCAAGCAGGATTCAGAGGATCTGGATGCCTCAGCCTCTACATCAGCAGAGCATAGGTACCTAAGCATGCTCGTAGTGACGCAGCGTTCTTAATAAGTCAACTTGTATTGTATTCTCGATATCCAGTCAGTACATTTATGTCAGTAAATGCATGCATCAACACTTCCTTGACTTTGCTGAGCAGTTGTCTGTTCTTTGTCCTAAAAGTTCTTGCATATAATGGTGGTCTTCACATAACATAAGTAAATTCCCATCCTTTAACTCAAAACACACCAGCAATGCTGCCAAGCACACCAAAACACAAACAAGGGTGTCAGTATTTAAATGAATCTTGCATATTCATTTAGAGCATTTTCTGTTGGGGTAAATGAGTAGAGAGTATCCTAGGCCATTTTTAGCAATTTCCTGGTGATTAAAAAAAGATGAACCCATTTATTCAACATTGATTATTTTAACAAATTCAGAGGGACCTTAACATAAAATTAAGGTTATAGTGTACTTGTAACCATCCGTCTCTGCTTGGTACAGCCCCAGTTCATGTGACAGTGCTCTGGTGTGTGTGGGACCTCGTCGTTGGCGTGCCAGAGGAGGAGAGAGGAGGCAGATGGAGATGTGTATCCTGTGTCACGAAGCGCAGGAGATCCTACCTGATGGCACTGCCATGGTGCTCGCTGCCTTTGTCCAACGCTCTACGGTCATGTCCAAGATCCGCAAAAGACCCCCTCACAATCCAGGTAAGGTTATGGTTTACAGTGTGCAAGTCAAGTAATTGGATAGGTTTGAGTAGCCAGTGTGCTTATTTCTGGAGGATACATGTGTGTTACAGAGAGCTGTGATCCCCTCTTCATGCACCCTGACCTGTCCTTTGGTACCCATACCGGCAGCTGTGGCCACATCATGCACTCTCACTGCTGGCAGAGGTGAGGAGTTGGGCAAAATGTTACTTCTAGACAGCCTTCTACTTAATCCCAAATAAAAAGTTTTGCTGCTTTCAAATGTTTGTGGATATAGGCAATAGAATCAGCAGCTAACAGTAAATAGTTTGTCTAGAAAATATGACCTTTATATGAGCAATTACAAATAAATTAGCTAATATTAATCAATCAGTCTGGATGTTTTGTGACCGAAAAGTCAAAAATATAATCTGTGATGTACAGGAAAGTCTTCATGGATGTGTGGTGATCGATAAGATGTAGATCCAAATTGGATGTGTTTGGCTTAAATATGCGATCTGCAGATTTTTTTTTTTTTTTTGTCCCAATACAGTGAGCTGATCATCGACACAAAGCATGAAACAAAGCATGAAACAAAGCTTGCTATGTGCACTTGACTATTTTTCACTGTCTTAGATCAAGCCAGTGTTACTTTCAAAGTCTGTAAACTTATTGCGCCTCATGGGGAAGCAAAGAACGTTAACCTGATCTGACCTTAGGAGTAAGTGCAGTTCAATTCAATTTTATTTGTATAGCGCTTTTTACAATAGACATTGTCTCAAAGCAGCTTTACAGAAATATCAGCACGGTTTACAGATATTAAAGGTGTGAATTTATCCCAACTGAGCAAGCCACTGAGTGGCGACGGTGGCAAGGAAAAACTCCCTAAGATGTTTAAAGAGGAAGAAACCTTGAGAGGAACCCGACTCAGAAGGGAACCCATCCTCATCTGGGTAACAACAGATAGTGTGAAAAAGTTCATTATGGATTTATATGAAGTCTGTATGGCCTTAGGAGCAGCCATAGAGTATCAAAAGCTAAAGAAATCAGGTGATTGAACTTGTTATATATACATCAGAATATATCCACTGGACATTATTAAAGTATAATGAGGTGGGGGTCAGAGTGCAGGCTGCTGTGTTAATGCACCCCTGAGCTGAGAGGTGTGTATCATTGAGCTTATGTGTGTTTGTGTCTGGTTTATTTGCAGGTCTTTGAATATCAATGATGCAGACAGGGAGGAGAAATATAACAGGTATTTACATACCAGTTAGTATGTGTGTGTGTGTGTGTGTGTGTGTGTGTGTGTGTATGTGTGTGTGTCTCTGCACCACTTAACTCCTGTCTCCCATTTTTACTGCATTTGTAAAACGAGACACTGCAGGGGGAAACCACTCAAACCCTCTAGTGTGTGAATCTCCCAGAGCTTACACATTCAAACTGAAACTACACAAGCACTACAAACGTGTGTGTGTGTGTGTGTGTGTGTGTGTGTGTGTGTGTGTGTGTGTGTGTGTGTTTGTATTTGTGTAACAAATACAGTAACAGTAAACCGTTTTTGTGTTGATCTTGATGTATGTTTTGGATCATTGTCCTGCTGGAAGATCCAACCATGGCTAATTTGAAGCTTTCTGTCAGAGGCAGTCAGGTTTTCATTTAATATCTGTTGATATTTGATAGTCCATTACGCCATGTATCCTTTCTCTGTACCGTCACTTTGGGGTGGTAGTTACATCCATCGACTTGGATAAGCAAGTTACAAGCCATCGATAAGGGAAACCTGAGATCAAGATACATCTCAGGTTTTATTTATTTATTTTCATTTATTTATTTATTTATTTTTTAAGAACTCACTTTTTACATTCCTTCTAATAAGTCGCCTAAATGCATTCTTAAGTTCATTCTGCTTGAGGCACTCCACAAAAGCTTAGTGGAGTAGTACTCCAGCTACCCAGGAGTAGCTGATTAAAAATAGTCGAGAGTATTTGTTTATAAACTAATTGTTGAAGCCCTAAAGAGAGCAGTGTTCCTGTGGACCTCAGGGGAAGCAGTAAGGAGCTCTGTTCATTTGTGAACTTTAAGAAAAGTAACCTGGGTGAAGCTCTTCATGAATCTGGGAGATGTTGAGTATGTGCAAAAAATTTAAATATAACATTTAAAAAGTTTAAGATTTCACAGCATATTTGTGTGTGTGTTATTTCAGTATTAATGTTCTTATTATTATTTTTAAACTTTTTTTTTAAAAAAAACAAACACATGTGCCAGGGTGTACAAATGTTTTTTTTTTTTTTCCTGGTTGCGTATTTAAAATTCTTACTTGAACCGGTACATCTATACGATATATTTTCGTCATGTGTGTGCTTGTGTGTGTATTTGCACATGTATGTGCACGTGTGTGTTTTCCTACTATAGGTGTTTAAGGACTCTTTGATCCACCAGAGGACGGGTGATAAGAAGAACCCATTTCGGTACTTCTCTAAGCAGGAGCTGAAGGAGCTTTTCACACTGGAGGACACGTACTCGTCCTCCACTCGGCTGCAGCTGCAGTCGCTCCACTCGTCTGCGTGTCGCTCCGACCCTGAGCTGCAGTGCCACATCTCCTCTCTGAAGGGCATGAATGTGTTTGGCGTGTCCCGTCATGACTTGCTGTTCTCTAATGAGGATACTCTGCAGGACGAGGACAAATATGGTCACAATTTGGCCCATATCTGTTCAGCGGTGCCATATCTAGGCCATATGTGACGGATAATACCCACATGTGGCCCAAACGTACTTGCTATTTGGGATGTCTGGTTGGGGTGTGAAAATTTTAGATGCTGGATTGACAGTTATATTATTAAATAACAATATGAACAGCAAGATTATTAATTGGAGTAGCATAAGTAATGAAAATAGCAAATGTTAATATTCATAAATACAGGTAATGGGATTTAGTGTTAATAGTGCAAGAGTAAGTGTAAATATGAATCTGAAACAGATGTGGCTGTTCATCTCAGTGCTTTAATTGAAGAAAAAGTCAAAAAAATTTGAGCCATGTTGCATAACGTACATAAAGGGCAAGCAGGCGGAGCTTGTGTCCCCAAACATGATCATTGCTTGCTTTGATGTACAAAACTCTTCATATGGCATAGAGCATGCACCATACAGCATTCCTCAAATCTAGGCCTAATTCTAAACCACTTTAGCTGGAAGACCCACCCACACACTGTGTGTGTCAGTGGACTATGTCTGTATGGTTGGATGATGATGCAGGTGTGTGTGTGTGTGTGTCAGTGACTCAGGTGTCTGTACAGTAAGCTGATGAGCAGTTGTATCTCACTGTCTCCAGTGTTAATGTCAATGGCCTTCAGAAAAAAGTCCAGTGCTTCCTGTTTCCTCCCTTCAGACAAACACTGTTTCCCAGAATGCACCAGTGAATCAAACGATTCCTCTTGATGTTTGACATCATTTGGACTCTGCACTTCAGTGGCTGCACACTGATGCACAACTTCACTAGAGGCCAGTTGAACGTCAGTGAAGCTCTTTACCATCACCTTCCTCTTCCTCCTCGCACTCAACCATGTGTTCACTAGGCTCTGGCTCGTCCTCTGGCTCCTCCCACTCCTCTAATTTTTCCTCTTTCGTCTCTGGTTCCTCCTCTTCCTCCTCCATATCCTGCAGCTGTGACTCTACTCATGAGCGTCGTGATGCGATTGATGTGTTCATGCTGCATCTGCGGTTGGTGCCATTATTCAGCATGGATTTGGGTGTGGAAGATCTGAGGCCCATGAAGCTGCGAGCTAATGGACTGCTAGCCAAAACAGGTTTCTCCACCTCTTCTTCTTCTTCATGCCCCTCTTCCTCACCATTATAGATGACTCGCAGTTTTTTCTTCTTGGTGGGGCAGAGCAAGGACTCGTCTGCTGCAGTGAAATATACTGATTTCTGCCTACCACTATCATTGTTGGGTGTGGGGTCAGATTCATCTATAGCTCCAATGGCAGAGGTTTAGATGCATCAGCATCAAACTCGATGCAGGCATTTGAATCAAAGTCCACCTCTGATAATGCTTTTGGTATGTTTGACTCAATTCCCAACAGAACTACAGATGAATCTGATTGCTTGAAAGGAGAAATGTGCAAGGTCTGATTTGAGTGAGTGTGTATGATCGGATTTCTCCTCTATGATTAAACGCTCCTCATCATTTATGCTCTTAAACACTTGTCCAAAATAACTGTCCTGTCACCTGTGTAGATAAATCCATCACATGCTCATCCTTCACCTCCATCCTTCCATCCATGCTCATCGTCTCCAGCTCGTCCGATCCTGATTGGGTGAGATCCACCACGGCAGGTGGGCTGAGGTTATGGCAGGGTGGCGTGGTTTTGACATCATCCATCGTCGTGTGTTGGTCTGGGCCCTGTTGCCATGACAGCGGGAGCCAACTGGGTCCTGAGTTCTGTTTAACGCTGTCCATCATGAGGCTGTGCAGCTGTGACTCGGCCTGGACCAGGTCCTGCGCTTTCTGCACACGCTGGTCACTGTAAATACAACACATACAAATACAACAGCACGGCACACTCCCGACTTCAAAAAAGAAATTGCAAGCATTCTAGCAAAAACTTTCAAAAACAATTCCTCTATTGAGAACTGCCCTCCTGCTTTCTGGACTTTTCTTACTCAGCAAGAAAAAGAAAAGAGAAACTTCGGCTCCGGTACAACCGACCTTTTACTACGCATAGAACATCTCTATTTGAGGAAGAGTACGAAAACATATAGTTAAAAGTAAAAATACTAAAGTGTACCGTAACCCTAAAGCTGATTGTTTGGTGGGGAGGTGTGTCTGATTGCGTATTCGGAAACAATCTGAGACGCTGTGACATTTATTTCTTCTGGTTTAGTCAAATTCAGATTAATGTTGTTTACAACACAGACAGCAGAAAATCCAGGTGGAGGAGTTTCAGTTTCTGACACTGTGGTCTCAATATCTTTAGAACGAGGAACTGAACTCTCCATACCTCCTGAACCACACCCTGATCACAAGCACTTGGTGCTAATGGACTAGGGGTTAGGCTTTTGGAGTTAAGGGGTTAGGGGTAGAGAATATGAGTTAGGCAGTAGGAAATTACCTCTGTTACACTGTTGGTAGACTTGAAATGTGGAGTTTGTGGAATATCAGTAAGACTGTAATTCCCAGAATGCACTGCATGAGATGAGAGTGAGGAGGGTACAGGATTCTCTGCAGTGCCAGTGTACACCTCAGAGCTCTGGACTCGAAACTTTACATTCTGAAACCCTGCAAGACAGAATTGTGTCCATAGCACATTATCAGTCTTACCCTGTGTGTGTCTGTCTGTCTGTGTGGTCACTTCTTCCATAAGGCATGTGTTGAGCCATGGCTGATGGATCACAGGACCTGCCCGATGTACGTGTGACATCCTCAAATCCCTCAGAGTAGAGGTGAGGTGTGTGCGTAAATGGATTCATGAGAGTTTCTCATCTCTCTAGAGACGGATGTTGAGGAGCAGCACATGTAGACGGTCACTTCTGCTTTGCATTCGTTTCCCAGCAGCACTGAGTACTTTCACACACACTGTGACTCAGTCTCCAGCATACACCCCAACTCCGAGTCTCTCACACAGCGATGCTGCCTTTTCTGGATATGAATCTCTGCATGCAACAGAGCAGCTGGGTCCTGCTGACCACACACATGAAGGTGAGAAGTGCGCGTGCACACACACACTGTATTTCAGCCTGCCTTGCTGAATTCCAGAAGCTGCTGCTAATAAGCTAGTTTGTTCACTGTGTGTGTGTGTGTGGGGGGGGGGGGGTATTATTTTGGAAGCACACACCTGTATTTGGACTAAACATACTAGCATGACCACAAAAAGATTCAAGATTGTGGCTCAACTGACAATAGGCCATAAGGTTGTGAGAACGCTGATATTCTTGTCCTGGGTTCGATGGAAACATGGTGTCAGGACGTGCGCTGGTCTGTCAATACAGTTCCCTCTGAAGCCCAGGATTTGTTTTTACTATACACTGAAGACATTTGGGTTTGAGATATGTCGGTCATTTTTAGGACATTCCAAACATGTTCCAATATTTTTGATCATTTGAAAATGGGTAGGTTTTAAACACAAGGTGCCATATTTTAAGTTGTTTGACCAGAATTTAATTTCCTAATATTTACATCTAAATTTGTTAATCAACTCCTATTCATCGTTTGATCTCAAGCCCAAATGTTTCCAGTATATAGCAAACCAAAATAATTGTCCTTGCTGTTCTAATACTTTTCTCCATATAATGGGAATAGCTCAGCAGCGGTGTTCTTCACAGTGGCTGACAGTTTTTGGTCTTGGTCTTGTCACTGAGTTGACCTGTGGAGATCCCAGGGCAGGTTTCATGGTGATTTTCTCTGGCAGGTGGGGCATCTTCAAGTTACTTGGTTACAGTTATATTTCTATAGCCACTTTTCTAGACACTCAAAGTGCTTTACACTGGGAGGAGACCACTAGTGTGTATCCTCCACCTGGATGATGGGGACAGCAGTCATAGTGCCTCCAGAACTCCCACCACACACCAGCTATTAGTGGAGAGGAGAGAGTGATGTAGCCAATTCAGAGATGGGGATTATTAGGGGGTGATCGAGAAGGCCAATGAGGGAATTTGGGCAGGACACTGGGATTATACCCCTACTCTTTTTTTTATTTTATTTTATTTTTATTTATTTTTATTTATGTTTTATATTTTTAATGACCACAGAGAGTCAGGACCTCAGTTTAATGTCTCATCCAAAAGACAGTGCCCTGTTTATACAGTAGATGTCCCTGTCACTATATTGGCGGCATTAGACCCCACACAGACACAGGGTGGAGCCCCCCTGCTGGTCTCATCATTACCACTTCCATCAGCAAGCTTAGTTTTCCCCAGGAGTCTCCCAGTACTGGCCAGGCTCAACCCTGCGTATCTTCCAGTGGGACGCCAGGCAAGAGCTGTAGGAGAGATGGCTCCTGGTTATGTATTTCTGCATTCAGTGATGGACTGGGAACCTGTTTTTCTCGTAGCTGTCCTAACTGTTTAGGAGGGCGTGCTCCTCAGTGGCAGAGTACGCTTCCATATGGAGGCTCCTATTCAATGACTATACCCTGTGCTGTGATTGGCCTTGCAGGTTTGGAGGCAGTGTATTTGAAGTGCCACTGCACTACGATAAGCCGCCTTTGAGAGTGAAACTCGCAGCTAGGAGACCAGCAAAACACACTGTGACTGTAAACACACACACACACATGGCGTACATGTTCACATACACTATACATACATTTACAGTCACAGGTTTGGATTTTAAAAATGCATTTTATTTTAACTTCTGTGTGGAGTTAATTTATGACCTCATGCTGTGGTTAATGGGAGGAAAATCTCTCTTCTCTTTTATCTCTGGGGTGTGTGTACTGGAGAAACACACAGTTCACCAGCTCCCTCTGCCGGACATGTGTTGCATTACCTCTCTCTTTCTCGCACACACAGTCCGTATATACTGAATTTGCCATGTGACAGGTGTTCCTGGTTCAGTATGGGTGGAGCTTATGTGAATTTTTTTTCAACTTAATCATGTGACATCCGTTAGCTTTTCTTTCCACTTGTTCAGCTTGATCATCTATTTAATGCTGTATAGCGACTGCTGGGTAGGTAACGTTAATGTTCGCTATGTTAACTAGTGCTGTGGGTAGGTGACGGGCCTAGCACAGCTGATATTACTAAACTATTATACTGTTTAATTATAGGCAGGCTTTTATGCCCACAAATACTAAAGAAATAAAAACAGAAGCTAGTGGTAATGTTATACAGTTCAGATTATACTTAAGGCTCCGCCCTCACTGACTCAGACACGCCTGTCAATTGGCACAAAAAGCTTGCTATTTAAAAAAAAAAAAAAAAAAAAACTTAAAATTATTCTAATTTTACTAACTATTTTACAAAATATCAAAATGTGTCCTTTTACGTGTGTGTGCTTCACAATGTGGCCTTATTGGTATCTTCTGTACTCTATGAACTACTGATCTGAACTGTTAAATAAGAGGTGTAATTTTAATCAAATTATAGTGATATGAAAATGTAAACTGTAAATAAAGTCTCTTTTTATCATGAATGTGTGTGTCCACTTGATCCCTTGGCATGAGCGGGGATATTTATCTAGAGTATCAGTTACTATACGAAGTCTGTAGTAACAGCATTTCTCTGAAGATGATTTAATGGAGCTTGTGTTTAGAGTGTAACTTGTACTTTAGTTTTCTTCATTTTCCCAAAATTTAACACCAGATACTTCACAGTACACGAATACCACATGGAGATACAAACTTTATAGTTGACATGAGGGTAACACTGTTTTACACAAGGGTAATAGGGTTGACACTGAGGTAACACTGGTTACACAAGGGTAACAGGCTTGACACTGAGGTAACAGGGTTTACGACCTTTAAGTGTAGAGATCTGATTAATTTTATGTACATATGCGTGTTCATGAATAAAAAACGTACTGTCGTGTCTGCTCAACTTTTTTGATGAGGGATATGCAAATTGAATTTAAATTCACTAGTCTTACTTAAATTTCCTATATTAACTTGTAGATTTTAATTATAAATATATTTTCTAATTATTATAGTCTCTATTGTATCACTGGAACAATGGCCCATATACACTCAGCTAATCACGTGACAGCAGCACTGTACATGAAATCATGCAGCTACAGGTCAATAGCTTTATTAATGTTCACATCAAACATGTATTATTGTGTATGGGGAGGACCGGGTGGGTTGAGACCCAGTTTCTGTTCCCAATTTCTGTCCCAGTCTGGCCCGGCTCCTTCAGGAACTACTTTATCTGATGTGTATATCAGCTGCTTATTTCTTCTTGGCCTTTACACACAGTAAAGGTTTACTGTGCTGCAGTCTAAATGTCTTTATTCTTTTGGACCATTAGGGGGTCTCCAATGTAAAACCCTTGAGAAATTAAACATTTTCAACAACATCTGTAATAAAGCTGCAACTTTTGGGGTTTTGAGGTTTTTTTTTTTTTTTTGGAGAGTTTTTCATGTTTGGAGGGTTTGAGGGGTTTTTTGGACTGTTTTGGCGGGTTTTTTGGGTTTTGAGTTTTTTAGCATTTCGGAGGGTTTCAGGGTTTTCTGAGTTTTTTTTTAATTATTTTTTTTTTAGGGTTTTGGAGGGCATTGAGATTGATGATCATGGTGACAATGTTGACGATGTTGATGACGACGATGATGTTGACGATGATGATCATGATGACGATAGATGATGACTATGACCATGATGATGACAATGTTGATGACGTGATTATTATGATGATGACGATGATGATGATGACGGCGACGATGATGATAACGATGGTGATGATGATGACGATGATGATGATGATGATTACGATGATGGTGATTATGATTACGATGATGAGAACGATGACGATTATGATTACGATGATGGTGACGACGATGATGACGGTGACTGATGATGACGGCAATGAGGGTGACAATGAGGGGTGACAATGATGGCAATGATGACAATGACGACGATGATGATGATGATGGTGATAATGGTGGTGATGATGGTGATGATGATCTGAAGTCTTTATTTTCTCCTACAGCGTGTATGAAGCAGTGCTGCACGGAGCAGATGACGGAATGTCTGGACTGGATTATGGCTGAATGTAAGAATTTGTATTCAAAATTTCTGCAGAGTATGGCGATCTCCTTCATACAGAAGTCAGATGGTTGAGTAGGAAGTAAGGTACTTCACCGTTTTATTTCCTTGGTGAAGTGAAATTAAGGCTTTAATGGAACCAAGGGGGGGAGGACACTAACCTGTTGTCTGATGGCTGCTTGATCTTGCATTCTTGGCTGATTGTGACAGAGAAAACTTGAATCAGCTCAATCTCAGTTACAAGGTAAAGACAAAACCATATGTGATATGAATCAGTGCTGTGAAGGTATTTAAAGCAAAACTGTCATTTTTACCTTCAGCAATTGAAAAAACAAAAGATTGGCAACACTTCCCCTCATTGGGTAAAGATAGAAAGAAAGCCATGCAAAATGCAACCAAAGTTTGGATGTACTCGAGTATTGTGACCTCCTGTCCAGGCTTGGGCAGGAATCTGAGGAAAGGTTCAGTGATTTTGAAAATCTTGAGATATGTGTGGCATTTGTTGCCAAGTCTTTCATGGAGATAGACATGCGATCACATTTCAAAGCAGATGGGCTGAAACTGTTTAATGTCAGTGCTGTAGAGATGGAGTTGGAGGTTTATTAATCTCCAAAATCATATCCAGCTGCAAATCTCAGCAACATTCACAACATTTCTGGAGACTTGTAGGACCCAGGAAACTATCAAGGACATTTCACCAAGCTGCCAAAAGGCATCTGCTTTATTGGATCTACAGACCTTTGTGTAAGCCAGCGTGTTCTGATATGAACGTGATCGAATCTAAATCAGAACCAAGACCTGGAACTAGATGAACATTTAAATATTGCATAACAGTGAACCCTAAGTGCATACACACCGAACATATACCTGCCCTTGTGGAATCAATGCCCAGTGGTCAGTTCAAGCTCATTAACTGTAAATAAGTGGTGAATGCACTTCATGTCATGATTGGATACTTCTGTGTTTACAAACAGCAAAGAAGCACTAAGAATTCAAGTGGGAAGCAGAAAGAGTTGTGGGAGGCCTGCAGAGAAGCCTATGGCACATTCTGTTGACCCATTTACTTTCAGGTAGGTGATTCCTTCCTTTTGTGCCAACTACCATAAAGTAGCTCCAGAAGCTCCGAGTTACAATCCGTGCATTGGCCAGGAATCAAACGCAGGTCAACTACTTGGAAGGCAGCTATGCTCACCTCTATACCACCAATGCCATGCTAGGCAATTCAACTCTGCTGAACAAAAGTTTAAGTATGTGCTCTTCTCATCAGCAGACCATAGGCAAGAGCCGAAGCGCAGCTCTGTCATGGTTTCTGTAGTGTGGTGGTTATCACGTTTGCCTAACACTCATCACTGTAGGATCAGGTCCTCCAGGAACAGCCGGAAAGCGACACCTTGGACAGAGCAGATTTCCTTCTTTTGTGCTTTCGTAGCAAAGCAGTTAACATTTGCTTACAAAATGAAAGGGAGTCTCTGGTTTTCCACAGAAAGTGGAAGCCTGGCTCTTTCGTTGCTCAATAAGACTCTGTGCGTGACTGGAAAATTTTCCATAAAGTACTGGTCGCCAAGTTCACCTATCAGCAAGAGGTCTACGCCCGAAAAAGGCTGGGAGCGGTTTCCCTTCCATTGAGCTTTTGTAGCAAGGCAGATAACAGCTGCTTGCAAAATCACGGGCAGTCTCTGCTTTTCCACTGAATGTGGAAGCCTGGCTCTTTCCTTCATCAAGAAGACAAGAGTAATGATGCGCTTGACACGAGGTTGCGACTTGTAATTCCCCACCTCCAAGCGGGAAAACGCAAAGCAAACGCACCCTCAACTTGAAATCGCCATTCGTCAACAGTGGGAAGTCTTCTCATCTACCAGTTCCTTCCCTGTTCATCGAGTGACGTCGAGTCGGCATGACGGATTCAGAACTCACAAAGTGGCACTGACCTCGGTCTTTATTTGCTTTAGATCAGGGTTGTCCAGTCTTCTCCAGAATGGGCCAGTGTGGTTGCAGGTTGTCATTCTAACCAAGCAGAAGCCACACTTTAGTCTATTGAAAGCCAAGATCAGCGGATCCAACAATTGGAATCAGGTGTGGCTCCTGCTAGATTGGAACGAAAAGCTGAAGATTGGACAACGCTGCTTAAGACCAATCAGCATATAGACATATTTGCTTATTAAATATAAAACATTGACTATATAGATGGCTGATTGTGGAAAATGTACACCTCTCATCACAGTTTGCATGCTAGCTTGTCGCTAACAAAAGACAGACACGGAGAGACGGCATTTTCTAACATTTTCGCCCCTGTTCACGGGTCAAACGTGCCCTGTTGGATAATGCTGTGTTTACAAACAGCAAAGAAGCACTAAGAATTCAAGTGGGAAGCAGAAAGAGTTGTGGGAGGCCTGCAGAGAAGCCTATGGCACATTCTGTTGACCCATTTACTTTCAGGTAGGTGATTCCTTCCTTTTGTGCCAACTACCATAAAGTAGCTCCAGAAGCTCCGAGTTACAATCCGTGCATTGGCCAGGAATCAAACGCAGGTCAACTACTTGGAAGGCAGCTATGCTCACCTCTATACCACCAATGCCATGCTAGGCAATTCAACTCTGCTGAACAAAAGTTTAAGTATGTGCTCTTCTCATCAGCAGCTGAACAAAAGTTTAAGTATGTGCTCTTCTCATCAGCAGACCATAGGCAAGAGCCGAAGCGCAGCTCTGTCATGGTTTCTGTAGTGTGGTGGTTATCACGTTTGCCTAACACTCATCACTGTAGGATCAGGTCCTCCAGGAACAGCCGCAAAGCGACACCTTGGACAGAGCAGATTTCCTTCTTTTGTGCTTTCGTAGCAAAGCAGTTAACATTTGCTTACAAAATGAAAGGGAGTCTCTGGTTTTCCACAGAAAATGGAAGCCTGGCTCTTTCGTTGCTCAATAAGACTCTGTGCGTGACTGGAAAATTTTCCATAAAGTACTGGTCGCCAAGTTCACCTATCAGCAAGAGGTCTACGCCCGAAAAAGGCTGGGAGCGGTTTCCCTTCCATTGAGCTTTTGTAGCAAGGCAGATAACAGCTGCTTGCAAAATCACGGGCAGTCTCTGCTTTTCCACTGAATGTGGAAGCCTGGCTCTTTCCTTCATCAAGAAGACAAGAGTAATGATGCGCTTGATTCGAGGGGTAGGGGTAGACATGGCCAGGGAATAAGAGAAACAATACAGAGCAGCAAGTAGTTACACAGACTCCTGAATGTTCTCAATAACCATACATTTCATGTAAACACCAACCAGAAAAACTGAAAATATATGTACACACTGTATTTCACAATAATTAACAATGGTCAAGTCCATCAATAACGCAAATGTCCAAGTCTGTTAAGTTCAGTACCCCAACTAAACTTTCTAAATCTTACGGTTCGGTCCCCATTTGGGCGCCACTCTGTAGCGTGGTACCTTATGGGGTTTGGACGCCAGAGAGTTCAAATTAACAGTCATTTATAACTTATAATTTGGACATCACTCAGAATAAGGCTACTCAATTCTTACAAAATAAGTTTATTATTATTTATGCAATAAACATAAGAAAATACAGATCGTTTCAGTCATAGAAACCGAAATAATGAAAACCAAAAAGTTCCCCTACGTGGGATTAATAAACGCACCCATAAGGAAACAAGGCTCTATTCATAAAAGAAAATTTTCACACACAAAAGGCAGAAAAAAAACATTTAACCCCAAAATAATTCTTAACCAAAACAAAAAAGTTGTTCACTTTAAAAGCTGCACTTCAATGGCGGTGATTTAGGCGTACGGGAGTTCGTGAACCCGAAAGCATGGGAAACCGGCAGTCAGATTCCGCTTAACACTCGGAGTTCTTTACAGACAGTAACATCCAACGATTTAAACATACTGGTTCTCCACAAAAGTATTAAAGAAAGGATCTCAAAACCGTGATGTGCCTCCGAACCCTCAAAACTCCGCTCGCTCGTTTATTCACCTTGGCAGAATATTCCCGAAGTGTTCGCCAGCCTCCTGAATCAATATCCACAAGGTTATAATCCACAGTAAGAGCATTAGCATGGTCCTTGGCAAACGCACACCATCAGTTCCGCCATTCCCACCTGGCTCTCATTTCCGCGTCCCGCTTTCTCTCACCTAGTCACCTGTTCTTTTGTTTTTGTTGCTTCCTAAGACCCCACCCTTCTCTTCATCTCTTTTTTTACTTCCGTTAATTAAAACACCACGGAATGGAACGGACTCCGCTTCTGCGTCACTAAATGGTAAAATGGTAAATGGCGCACTTATATAGCGCTTTTATCCAAAGCGCTTTACACTGTGTCTCATTTACCCATTCACACACCAATGTAGCAGAGCTGCCATGCAAGGCGCTAACTTGCCATCGGGAGCAACTTGGGGTTCAGTGTCTTGCCCAAGGACACTTTGGCATGTGGAGTAACGCTGGCTGGGAATCGAACCGCCAACTCTACGATTAGTGGACAACCCGCTCTACCACCTGATCCACAGCCACCCCTGTCACTGTGCAGCTATCTGTTACAAATGAATGGGAAAATATCCTTGGCATCCCTGCAATTCAAGGATGTTGTAATTGGTAAGTTGTGATGTCAAAAGTATCATTACCAAGTTGATACTAAAATTTTAAAAAGAATGATACGATAAGTTTTTTTTTCAGTACCGACAGTACCAAGTATTCTTCTGCTTTCTGATTGACTTTCTTTTGTAGGTATTAATTAACCGTGATTTCCACTCAGCCATCTTACTGGAATTTGTGTAGGTTAGGAATAAGACTGAGGATGGAGTTGTACAGTTTTGTAGTGTGTATCATTTGTAAATATTGTTAACTTCTTTACCATAGCCATGCTGAGGGAGGTGTTGACTAAATTAGAGATGGTGCTGGACCAATAAACCAATGAGATTGCTTCAACTACAGGTGTTCCAGGTGCAGTCTTTGGATATTGTTGAAGATTTACTGCCCTGCAAGATCTTCCTCAACTGCATAGTCTGGAGCGAAGGATGCAACAGAGCCCAGATTGCTAGCAAAAACTGGTGAGAATTTTTTTCTTTTTTTGTTAACAATTGCTTGCACAATTACACAGCTACTGAGAGTGTTTGTTTTCTCAAGGTGACACACTCATACTCAAAGCACAACATTCAACACCACTTTGCAGTCTGAAGTTGTCTCAGACCATATCTTATCTCGTTCATAATACGTATTGATCATAATATTTCCACCTCGCCTCGCTACCGTGTAAAACGTACCTACACATCAGCTACTGCACCGAGCTTCATAAATAACCTTGCAGAAACATCAATTAGATTTGGATCACCGTCTGATCCTGTAGATCAGGCGACTGAAAGCTTGGAGTCAACACTCCGCTACACGCTAGATAGAGTGGCTCCACTCAAAGGAAAATAATTGAGAAAAAAAATTACCACCCTGGTAGTTATAAGATCAAACGCCAAACCTTAAAACAGAAATCGACAATTAGAACGTAAATGGCGTCAAACCAAACTGGTGATATTTCAAACAGCATGGAAGGAGAGCCTACTGAAATATAGGAAATCTCTTGGCGATGCTAGAAAAATCTATTTCTCCACCTTAATAGGAGACAACAAAAACAATTCTAGATTCCTTTTCAACA
>NW_026521047.1:87500-125000 GCF_023375685.1 Ictalurus furcatus | reverse complement strand
ACTGTATATATACACACTTTTATATTATATACTGTATAAACACACTGTATATATTATATACTGTATATATACACACTTTTATATTATATACTGTATAAACACACTGTATATATTATATACTGTATATATACACACTTTTATATTATATACTGTATAAACACATACTGTATATAATATATACTGTATAAACACACACTGTATATATTATATACTGTATAAACACACTGTATATATTATATACTGTATACACACACACTGTATATATTATATACTGTATACACACACACTGTATATATTATATACTGTATAAACACACTGTATATATTATATACTGTATACACACACACTGTATATATTATATACTGTATAAACACACTGTATATATTATATACTGTATAAACACACTGTATATATTATATACTGTATAAACACACTGTATATATTATATACTGTATACACACACACTGTATATATTATATACTGTATAAACACACTGTATATATTATATACTGTATAAACACACTGTATATATTATATACTGTATACACACACACTGTATATATTATATACCGTATATACACACTGTATGTATTATATACTGTATAACACTGTATATATTATATACTGTATACACACACACTGTATATATTATATACTGTATAAACACACTGTATATATTATATACTGTATACACACACACTGTATAAACACACTGTATATATTATATACTGTATACACACACACTGTATATATTATATACTGTATAAACACACTGTATATATTATATACTGTATACACACACACTGTATATATTATATACTGTATAAACACACTGTATATATTATATACTGTATACACACACACTGTATATATTATATACTGTATAAACACACTGTATATATTATATACTGTATAAACACACTGTATATATTATATACTGTATAAACACACTGTATATATTATATACTGTATACACACACACTGTATATATTATATACTGTATAAACACACTGTATATATTATATACTGTATAAACACACTGTATATATTATATACTGTATACACACACACTGTATATATTATATACCGTATATACACACTGTATGTATTATATACTGTATAACACTGTATATATTATATACTGTATAAACACACTGTATATTATATACTGTATAAACACACACTGTATATATTATATACTGTATACACACACACTGTATATATTATATACTGTATAAACACACTGTATATATTATATACTGTATACACACACACTGTATGTATTATATACCGTATATACACACTGTATGTATTATATACTATATAACACTGTATATATTATATACTGTATAAACACACTGTATATTATATACTGTATAAACACACACTTTATATATTATATACTGTATAAACACACTGTATATATTATATACTGTATAAACACACTGTATATATTATATACTGTATAAACACACACTGTATATATTATATACTGTATAAACACACACTGTGTATATTATATACTGTATATACACACTTTTATATTATATACTGTATAAACACACTGTATATATTATATACTGTATATATACACACTTTTATATTATATACTGTATAAACACACTGTATATATTATATACTGTATATATACACACTTTTATATTATATACTGTATAAACACACACTGTATATATTATATACTGTATAAACACACTGTATATCTGTACTGTTGATATCTCACTACTACCACAGGGACCTCACTCTCTCTCTGTCTGTCTGTCTGTCTATCTGCCTCTCTGTCTCACTCTCTCTCTTTATCTCTGTATCTCTCTCTTTCTGTCTCTCTCCATGAGCGTATGGCGTATCCTATCAGGCCGTGCAGTGTAGGTTGGAGCCCTGTGTCGCTCTCTGTGATGAAACGCATTAATAATGGAGTGGGACAGGCGTAAAACACAGGCGTCTTCACAACGCTCTCAGTGGGGGTGGAGGTGTGTATGGGTGGGGGTGTATTATGGGGTGGTGGGGGTTTGGGGGGGTTGTGTCCTGTTTCCCCACCGCCCACAGCATGAGTGTGAAATTCATTAGCAGAATGGCGCTAAAGAGATTAGCAACATGACGTCAAGGATATTAATTGGGCTTTATTCATGTCTAGCTGCAGCTGTGACACTCGACAGTGAAGAGGATGGGTGTGTGTGTCTGTGTGTGTGTGTGTGTGTGTGTGTGTGTGTGTTTATAAGAGCTCATTTATTCATCACATTGCGATACAGGAAGTGGAAGTCAGAGTTTCTGGATTTGGAGTGTTTGGTGTTTGATGGCATCGTCACAAAAGATGCTGAGTGTTTTCCTTAAAAAGTTTTTCACTTTATAAATGCATTCATTTTAAATGTCTGTGTGTGATTGTGTGTTTCTTTGTGTGTGTGTGTGTGTGTGTGTGTGTGTGTGTAGATTGATGCACTATTATAATAGATTTAAATAACAGGTTACGCTTCTATGTGTAGATCAGGTGAATGCCAGATATAATTTAGATGATACTCCATGATTTCACACACACACACACACACACACAAAGAAAAAGTGGAAAGCTTCTTTAAAAAGAGAAAAAGACAAGTATTTTTATAAGGTATTAGGATTGTGTAGTTCCACTGGGTGAGTTGAAGCGAAGCTGCTGATTGGTCAGCTGCTGTAACACCCATTATGACATCATCAGCTGTAAGTGTGAATTTAATTTCTCCAACATTCCGTCAGTGAGAAAGTTTCACATTTTAATCATGTTCGGAGTTAACGGGGGAAGTGGCATTAATAGCCTGTATAATGCAGCTAAAATAACAGACAGAGGATGTTTTCTGTACAAAATGTTTAAGGATAAATGTGTTAATAAACAATAACAAGATGGTTATTATGTCGGGATTTGGCATCTCACTCTAATACCTCTATACGTCTCCGTTGCATGCACAAATGTTTCCAGGAAACGTCTTTTAAATTTGATAGTAATATGCACTCCTTGTACTTCAGGGCTACTAGCCACGATTTCCAGAATGAAGTGATGAGCACATCTGCAGAATTAGTTCATAGTGAAGTTGCAGAAAAACTTCAGGACACTAGTCAGCACTATTGTTACAGCTGACTCTCTCTCTCTCTCCCTCTCTCCCTCTCTCTCTCTCTCCCTCTCTCCCTCTCTCCCTCTCTCTCTCTCTCTCTCCCTCTCTCTCTCTCTATCTCTCTCGCTCTCTCTCTCTCTCCCTCTCACTCTCCCTCTCTCCCTCTCTCTCTCTCTCTCCCTCTCTCTCTCTCTCTCTCTCTCCCTCTCTCTCTCTCTATCTCTCTCGCTCTCTCTCTCTCTCCCTCTCTCTCTCTCTCTCCCTCTCTCACTCTCTCTCTCTTGCTCTCTCTCTCGTTCTCTCTCTCTCACTCTCTCTCTCCCTCTCTCTCTATCTCTCTCTCTCTCCCTCTCTATCTCTCACTCTCTCTCTCTCCCTCTCTCACTCTCTCTCTCTCTCCCTCTCTATCTCTCACTCTCTCTCTCTCCCTCTCTCACTCTCTCTCTCTTTCTCTCTCTCTCGTTCTCTCTCTCTCTCTTTAGGACACAGAGATCCTGAACACAGCAATTCTCACTGGTCAGCGTGTGTCGCTTCCTGTGAAGGTGGTCACTGTGGATCATGACGGGACTGTGCGAGAGGTCGATGATCCAGTAACCTGCAGGTCTACTGATGAGGATGTCCTAAAGGTGAGACAGGTTTCAGTCTGTTCCTCAGGTCTCTCCACCGTCCTCTCCCACACACACACGCAATAAATGTCTCCACATCCCAACCATGCTGGTTCCTCCTCAAGTACTCACATCCACTCTGTGTTTGTGTTGAGCCCGACTGATTCAGCTGAGAAGTGGTTTCCTTTATAAAAGGGAATGTCTATCAGCCTGGAGCATTACTCACACACACACACACACACACACACACACAATAAGCTGTGCAATTCCCCCTTACACACTCCGAGTTGTAGTTAGAACACAATCAATGTGAAACAGCTTTAACACACATCATATCCATGACGTGATGGAGGAGGAACCAGATCCTAACTAGTCTGGCTTAAAGCTGCACTGTCTATAGAACCTGCCCATGTGGCCATTACTGACCACAATTACACTGTTAGTTCAGCCAAATTTCCAACAGCCCTCATCCTCCTTGATCTTTCAGCAGCCTTCAACACAGTCAGTCACCAGACTTTCCTGTACATCCTAATGAGTTTTAGAATTCGTGCCACAGTAAGGTGGAGGTTCCTTTCAAGTGACATGGAGGACATTCATATCTGCTCCACACAGACTCTCCACTGGTGTCTCACAAGGTGCAAAGCCGAATCCGCTTCTGTTCTCCCTCTATACCCTCTCTCTCTTGGCGAGGTCGTATCCTCTATACCCGCTCTCTCTCACGGTGAGGTCGTATCCTCTATACCCGCTCTCTCTCACGGTGAGGTTGTATCCTCTATACCCGCTCCCTCTTTTCCGAGGTCATATCCTCTATACCCGTTCTCTCTTGGCGAGGTCGTATCCTCTATACCCACTCTCTCTCGTGGTGAGGTTGTATTCTCTATACCTGCTGTCTCTTTTCCGAGGTCATATCCTCTATACCCGCTCTCTCTCAGCGAGGTCGTATCCCCTATTCCCGCTCTCTCTCTGCGAGGTCGTTTACTCTATACCCGCTCTCTCTCGGCGAGGTCATATCCTCTATACCCGCTCTCTCTATCTGCGAGGTCGTATCCTCTATACCCGCTCTCTCTCACGGTGAGGTCATATCCTCTATACCCGCTCTCTCTTTTCCGAGGTCGTATCCCCTATACCCACTCTCTCTCGGTGAGGTCATATCCTCTATATCCACTCTTTCTCGGCGAGGTCGAATCCCCTATACCCGCTCTCTCTCTGCGAGGTCGTATCCTCTATACCCGCTCTCTCTCGGTGAGGTCATATCCTCTATACCCGCTCTCTCTTTTCCGAGGTCGTATCCCCTATACCCACTCTCTCTCGGTGAGGTCATATCCTCTATATCCACTCTTTCTCGGCGAGGTCGAATCCCCTATACCCGCTCTCTCTCTGCGAGGTCGTATCCTCTATACCCGCGCTCTCTCGGTGAGGTCATATCCTCTATACCCGCTCTCTCTTTTCCGAGGTCGTATCCTCTATACCCGCGCTCTCTCGGTGAGGTCATATCCTCTATACCCGCTCTCTCTTTTCCGAGGTCGTATCCTCTATACCCACTCTCTCTCGGTGAGGTCATGTCCTCTATATCCACTCTTTCTCGGCGAGGTCGAATCCCCTATACCTGCTCTCTCTCTGCGAGGTCGTATCCTCTATACCCGCTCTCTCTCGGCGAGGTCATATCCTCTATACCCGCTCTCTCTATCTGCAAGGTTGTATCCTCTATACCCGCTCTCTCTCGCAGTGAGGTCATATCCTCTATACCCGCTCTCTCTTTTCCGAGGTCGTATCCTCTATACCCGCTCTCTCTCGGTGAGGTCATATCCTCTATATCCGCTCTCTCTCGGCGAGGTCGAATCCCCTATACCCGCTCTCTCACGGTGAGGTCGTATCCTCTATACCCGCTCTCTCTATCTGCGAGGTCGTATCCTCTATACCCGCTCTCTCTTTTCCGAGGTCGTATCCTCTATACCCGCTCTCTCTCGGTGAGGTCATATCCTCTATATCCGCTCTCTCTCGGTGAGGTCATATCTTCTATATCCGCTCTTTCTCGGCGAGGTCGAATCCCCTATACCCGCTCTCTCTCGGCAAGGTCGTATCCTCTATACCCATTCTCTCTCGGCGAGGTCATATCCTCTATACCTGCTCTCTCTATCTGCGAGGTCGTATCCTCTATACCCGCTCTCTCTCGCGGTGAGGTCATATCCTCTATACCCGCTCTCTCTTTTCCGAGGTCGTATCCTCTATACCCGCTCTCTCTCGGTGAGGTCATATCCTCTATATCCGCTCTCTCTCGGCGAGGTCGAATCCCCTATACCCGCTCTCTCTCGGCGAGGTCGTATCCTCTATACCCGCTCTCTCTCTGCGAGGTCGTATCCTCTATACCCGCTCTCTCTTGGCGAGGTCATATCCTCTATACCCGCTCTCTCTATCTGCAAGGTTGTATCCTCTATACCCGCTCTCTCTCGCAGTGAGGTCATATCCTCTATACCCGCTCTCTCTTTTCCGAGGTCGTATCCTCTATACCCGCTCTCTCTCGGTGAGGTCATATCCTCTATATCCGCTCTCTCTCGGCGAGGTCGAATCCCCTATACCCGCTCTCTCACGGTGAGGTCGTATCCTCTATACCCGCTCTCTCTCAGCGAGTTCATATCCTCTATACCCGCTCTCTCTATCTGCGAGGTCGTATCCTCTATACCCGCTCTCTCTTGGCGAGGTCATATCCTCTATACCCGCTCTCTCTATCTGCAAGGTTGTATCCTCTATACCCGCTCTCTCTCGCAGTGAGGTCATATCCTCTATACCCGCTCTCTCTTTTCCGAGGTCATATCCTCTATATCCGCTCTCTCTCGGCGAGGTCGAATCCCCTATACCCGCTCTTTCTCGGCGAGGTCGAATCCCCTATACCCGCTCTCTCTCGGCAAGGTCGTATCCTCTATACCCGCTCTCTCTCTGCGAGGTCGTATCCTCTATACCCATTCTCTCGTGGTGAGGTTGTATCCCCTATAGCCGCTCTCTCGCGGTGAGGTTGTGTCCTCTATATCCGCTCTCTCGGCGAGGTCGTATCCCCTATACTCACTCTCTCTCAGCGAGGTTGTATCCTCTATACCCGCTCTCTCTCTGCGAGGTCGTATCCTCTATACTCGCTCTCTCTCAGCGAGGTTGTATCCTCTATACCCGCTCTCTCTCTGCGAGGTCGTATCCTCTATACTCGCTCTCTCTCAGCGAGGTTGTATCCTCTATACCCGCTCTCTCTCGCGGTGAGGTTGTATCCTCTATACCCACTCTCTCTTTTGCAGGGTTGTATCCTCTGTACCTGCGCTCTCTTGGCGAGGTCGTATCCTCTATATCCGCTCTCTCTTGGCGAGGTTGTATCTTCTATACCCGCTCGCTCTTGACAAGGTCGTATCCTCTATACCCGCTCTCTCTTGGCGAGGTCATATCCCCTATACCCGCTCTCTCTTTTGCGAGGTCGTATCCTCTATACCCGTTCTCTCTCGGCGAGGTCATATCCTCTATATCCGCTCTCTCTCTCGGCGAGGTCGTATCCCCTATACCCGCTCTCTCTTGGTGAGGTTGTATCCTCTATACCCGCTCTCTCGCGGTGAGGTCATATGCTCTATACCCGCTCTGTCTCTACGAGGTCGTATCCTCTATATCCGCTCTCTCTTGGTGAGGTCGTATCCCCATACTCGCTCTTTCAGCAAGGTTCTATCCTCTATACCCGCTCTCTCTTGATGAGGTCATATCCTCTATACCCGCTCTCTCTCTACGAGGTCGTATCCTCTATACTCGCTCTCTCTCGTCAAGGTCATATCCTCTGTACCCGCTCTCTCGACGAGGTCGTATCCCCTATACTCGCTCTCTCTCGGCGAGGTTGTATCCTTTATACCCGCTCTCTCTTGGCGAGGTCGTATCCTCTATACTCGCTGTCCTTCATCGAGGTCGTATCCTCTACACTTGCTCTGTCCCTGCGAGGTCGTATCCTCTATACCCGCTCTCTCTCGGTGAGGTCGTATCCCCTATACCTGCTCTCTCTCGGCAAGGTCGTATCCTCTATACACGCTCTCTCTCGGCAAGGTCGTATCCTCTATACACGCTCTCTCTCGGCGAGGTCATATCCGCTATACCCACTCTCTCGTCTTGTTCAGTCCCGTATTATTTTGAGACTGGACTACTGCACCTCTCTCCTGGCAGGTTTACCTCTGTGAACCATCTCATCTCTGCAACTGATGCAGAATGTAGCTACATTGTTTTCAACCTTCCCAAGTTCTCCCACACCACGCTATTGCTACGCTTCCCCCATTGGCTTCCGCTAGCTGCTGCATCAGATTTAAAACACTGATGCTCACCTACAAAGCCAAAAAACAGACCAGTGCCCATCTCCCTGAAGCATTCATCACACCCTGCACTGCACCATGCTCCCTCTCAGCCTCTAGCACTGCTCGACTGGTCCCACCATCTCAGGGTACAAGGAAGATCTGCATCAGTGCTCTGTCCTGCATCCAGATGATTGAACAAACTTCCCCTGGCTGTCCGAACGGTCACTGGCTGTCTTCAAACAATGACTAAAGACCTTCCTCTTCACCAAGTACTTAAATTAGAACTCTGTTATTTAAAAAATCATTGTCTTATGTTTTTTTGATACTGTACTAACCTCCCCAACAGGATTTTTATACTGAAGGTACTCTTAGTCCCTGATCTAATGAACAAGTATGAGGATGTGTTATTGATAGAGACCACAAAGCACTTCTGGATAAGGGCCTCTGCCAAATGCCATAAATGTTAATGGAGGAGAAGACATCACAACAGAGGTCGAGACGGGAGTGATTGAGGAGAAGATGATTTGATGAAGGAGGAGACGGGAGTATTGGAGGAGAAGACAGGAGAGACGAAGGAGAAGACAGGAGTGATGGAGGAGAAGATGGAGTGATGGTGGAAGAGATGGTTACATGGTAGAGGAGAAGGCAGCATACTCAACGGCTGTTTATTCCAGAAGAATCTGCTCCACTGCTGAAAAACATGTGGTGACAAAATTACAGCAGGTGTTCTCCTGTCTAACAATGTTGCTATAGTGACCTCCAGGTGACCTCATGATGGATGGAAACAGGAAACATGACAGCTTCAAATAAGAGAGAGAGAGAGAGAGAGAGAGTGTGTGTGTGTGTGTGTGTGTGTGTGTGTGTGTTGTATACAGATGAAATGGCAGGAGTAACTAGAAGAACCGTTTATTATTAAGTTGATAAAACAGTCTAAAATCCTGAAACACACACACACACACACACACACACACACACACACACACACACACACTATGAGTGTATAAAAGTAACTGTAACTAACTAACAGAATGCTACAGCTCGGATCAGTCCATACATCCACTGAAATGGAATCAGTTCTACTTTTATAAGGGGTGTGGGGTAAAATAAAGCAGGGTTCAAACTGAGAAAAGGGGAGGAGCTATTCATCAATGTGATAAAAACAGAGAGCAGGTGTATTCCCTCTCTCATTGTATCTGTCTCACTCTCTCTCTTACTGTCTCTCTTCCTGTCCCTTTCTCTCTGTCTTTCTTTATCTCTCTCTCTATTTCTTTCTCTGTCTCTGTCTGTCTTTCTCTGTCTCTCTCACTGTCTGTCTCACTCTCTCTCTGTCTGACTTCCTGTCTCTCTCCCCCCTCCTCCTCTCTCTGTCTGACTTCCTGTCTTTCTCTCTCCTCCTCTCTCTGTCGATACCTCTCCCTTTGATCAATAGCTAATTATCCATCAGCTGTGTGGATGTGTTAATGAGTTGTGTCCCTTGTTAGAGCAGTTTTAGTGTTACTGATGGACCCCGACTCCCATAATGCACCTGGCTCATCCCATTCTGCTCCACATTATCCTGCTAATGGCTGATCTCGGGCAGTGGGGGGTCATTCTGTTACCACGGTAATGACCTCTTCCCCCTGCCCTTCCTCTGTGGTCAGACCTTATGGGAGGTATTAGTCACACACACACACACACACACACACACACACACACACTGCTGTTTTCCCACATTTTGAGAACTGAACACAGTCTAAGGACATAATATGTGTCTGCCTGTTTGTCTGTCTCTCTTTCTGTCTCTGTCACTTCGTATAATTTTTTTTCTGTCTGTCTCTTTATTTTTATTTTTCTCTCTCCCTTTTTCTATCTCTATCTGCCTATCTGTCCCTGTCTGTCCGTCTGTCTGTCTGTTTGTCCGTCTGTCTCTCTGTCCCTGTCTCTCTCTTTCACAACAAATAGGCCAAAGCTGAATGTGAAGTTTGTAATTTAGAGTTTTTCTCTTTAACCAGGACTTCTGTCTCCACAATTGTCTTTAATCCCCATGAGGCAGGTGTGTGTCCATGTGTCTGTGTGTGTGTGTGTGTGTGTGTGTGTAAGTGTGAGTGTGTGTGTGTGTGTGTGTGTGTGTGTGTGTGTGTGTGTGTGTGTGAGGTCTCTGGAGCTGGGTGTTTTTGGTCCCAACTGGACTGAAGGTTTATTATAATAATATTAGACGGATTGAGGACACACATGACTTATATCCTTATGCAAATATGCCACTTATTTTAAAAAACTCTGCATATCAAATTCACAGTTGAAATCTGCGGAAAATCCAAACACTTACACACACACACACACACACACACACGTACACATAGACACACACACACACACACACACACACACACACACACAATAATAATAATTTTGTATGTATTAATCACACAGCACTGTTAATAGATGGAATGTTGCTGGTCATTTAACTGAAATTAAAAGCAAGAAAGGATGTTAATAAATAGGAATTCAATAAATAAAAATAAATAAATAAATGTGTGAAGGTAATTAAACAACTGCTGTGAGTTCTATTCTTTATACTATTCTAAGTGTTTTATTATGATTAGGGAAATATTGATAAATGAAGGTCATTTGGGGGAAAACAAACAAATAAATAAATATTTAGGTAAACAGGTAAATAAATAAATTTGAAATGTTATTTATTTATTTTCTCTTATGACCCACAGATGTTCATCCGTTACGCGAGAGTCTCATTTCACTCACATGATCTTAATGTGAAAGGAAATATTATCATATACTAACACTGTTAGTGTCGAGGTAAATAATAGCAGAAATATCACAGAAGAGATTTAGAACCTCAGAGTGTTTAAGAAGCTGAAAGAGTCTCAGTGCCTCTATCCATCTGTCTGTCTGTCCAACTGTCTGTCTGTCTGTCCATCTGTCTGTCTGTCTTTCTGCACTGTTGACTCTGATTCTGTCCATCTTCAGGATTCTGACGGTCTCTTGGGTTCAGTCGTTTAGTTGCCAGAGTCGAGTCTCCTCAGTGCTCCTGAGATGTAGTCAGGTGTGCTTTATTCTGTGTGTGTGTGTGTGTGTGTGTGTGTGTGTGTGTGTGTGCGTGTGTGTGCTAAATGCCTGAACCCAACAGACCATCATTGTACAGAAGATGACAGAATCACAGAGTCAATAGAGCAGAAAGACAGATAGTGCCATTTTGCTGGTTGTGTATAAGTGTGTTAGCATCAGTGAAGGCTGTGTGTGTGTGTGTGTGTGTGTGTGTGTGTAAATGTACTGTGTTCCTGTTATAACTAAAATTGGTGGGGTAGTTGATTAATCCAGTAATCATTATCTAGTGGAATTTTACTGATTAATCCAGCTAGATAAATAATCAGTACAATTCTACTTCAGATTCAGGCCTATAGTCGAGGGTGCCAATACTTCAATACTCCTGAAAACTGAGGATGTTGAAAGTAAAGACAAACGACAAGCAGATGTAAATGTTTTTGTGTGTGAATCTCAGTGTTGTATTGTGTGTACAATGCACTGGGTAGGGGCTACAGCACCACTGTGTTATTCACATACAGACACTTGTATTCAGAGTCCTGAGTCAGGGTTTACCTGAAGGACGTTGCGCAGGTATGTACTTCACATCTCCGAGAGTTTTTCACAAGCGTCTAGACCACCACCTTTAAACACAAACACTCTCCTTAAAATGTAAAATTAAAACATTAATATTATGATATGTAAGTGAGAAGCTGTAACATCACATTAATCACTGAACAAAATGGCTTCCACACTCATTATTCAGCTGCTAGTCAGCAGTGTGTAACACTGTTACACAAAACACTACACTGTGACACACACTACACTGTTACACACACTACACTGTTACACACACTCTACACTGTTACACACACTACACTGTAACACACACTACACTGTTACACACACTCTACACTGTTACACACACTACACTGTTACACACACTACACTGTAACACACACTACACTGTTACACACACTCTACACTGTTACACACACTACACTGTTACACACACTCTACATTGTTACACACACTACACTGTAACACACACTACACTGTTACACACACTCTACACTGTTACACACACTACACTGTTACACACACTACACTGTTACACACACTCTACACTGTTACACACACTACACTGTAACACACACTACACTGTTACACACACTACACTGTAACACACACTACACTGTTACACACACTCTACACTGTTACACACTCTACACTGTTACACACACTCTACACTGTTACACACACTACACTGTTACACACACTCTACACTGTTACACACACTCTACACTGTGACACACACTACACTGTAACACACACTACACTGTTACACACACTCTACACTGTTACACACACTACACTGTAACACACACTACACTGTTACACTACACTGTTACACACACTCTACACTGTTACACACACTACACTGTAACACACACTACACTGTTACACACACTACACTGTTACACACACTCTACACTGTAACACACACTACACTGTAACACACACTACACTGTTACACACACTACACTGTTACACACACACTACACTGTTACACACACTACACTGTTACACACACTCTACACTGTTAAACACACTACACTGTAACACACACTACACTGTTACACACACTACACTGTTACACACACTACACTGTTAAACACGCACTACACTGTAACACACACTACACTGTTAAACACGCACTACACTGTAACACACACTACACTGTTAAACACGCACTACACTGTTAAACACGCACTACACTGTAACACACACTACACTGTTAAACACGCACTACACTGTAACACACACTACACTGTTAAACATGCACTACACTGTAACACACACTACACTGTTAAACACACACTACACTGTAACACACACTACACTGTAACACACACTACACTGTTAAACACGCACTACACTGTAACACACACTACACTGTAACACACACTACACTGTTAAACACGCACTACACTGTAACACACTACACTGTTAAACACACTACACTGTTAAACACGTACTACACTGTAACACACACTACACTAACACACACTACACTGTTACACATACACTACACTGTTACACACTCTACACTAAGACACACTACACTGTAACACACACTACACTGTTAAACACACTCTACACTCTAACACACACTACACTGTTAAACACACTCTACACTGTAACACACACTACACTGTTAAACACACTCTACACTGTAACACACACTACACTGTGAAACACACTCTACACTGTAACACATACTACACTCTTACACACACATTACACTGTTACACACACTACACTAACACACACACTACACTGTAATACACACTACACTGTTACACACACTACATTGTTACACACTATGTTGTTGCATACACACCACACTGTAAGACACACTTCACTGTTACACACACACTACACTGTTACACACACACCACACTGTTACACACATACTACACTGTTACATACACACCACACTGTAAGACACACTTCACTGTTACACACACACTACACTGTTACACACACTACACTGTTAAACACACTACACTGTAACACACACTACACTGTTACACACACACTACACTGTAACACACACTACACTGTTGCATACACACCACACTGTAAGACACACTACACTGTTACACACACACTACACTGTTGTTGCATACACACCACACTGTTACACACACTACAGTGTTACTAGCAGAAAATCTAATGAATCAAACTTCACGTATTTGGTTCACATTAAGTGGGTTGAGTGTGAGTATAATCATACATTTCCTAACTTTCTCTCTGTCTGTCTGTCTCTCTTCAGGTCTCTCCGGCCTGTGATGAGGTGTTAGTGAATGGTAAAGAGATGAGGGGGCGTGTCTCTGTGCAGGTGAACTTTACATACCTGTATCTGAACAGCCAATTAGAGTTGAGCGTCTGGGTGCCACGGTTACCGCTACAGATTGACGTCTCTGATGTGGAACTGAGTCAGGTGAAAGGATGGAGAGTCCCTATCACCGGAAACAAGAGGTGTGTGTGTGTGTGTGTGTGTGTCTGTGTGTCTGTGTGTGTGTGTGTGTGTGTGTTGTAGGTCCAATCACTCTCACACAAACATGAAACACAGTCATTTAAACCACAGTGGATCCACCTTCAACACCTTTATTTCCCCACTGCAGTATGTGTGTGTGTGTGTGTGTGTGTGTGTGTGTGTGTGTTGTTATCATCCCAGCTTCCCACAGGCCTTTACTCTCTCTCTCTGCTGGTCTCATTTTTCAATTTGCCCAATTTTTGTCTCTTGGTGGCTTTAAAGGCACTACACACACACACACACACACACACACACACACATACACACACACACATACACATACACATGCACTCTGCTCTTCGAGAGAGCCTGAAATTTTGAGTAATAACACTCTCCTACACTGCGAGAAATGGAACAGAGGGGCATTAAAAACACACACAGACAGATACACACAGACGCAACTATAATCTATGGAAACTTCATTAAACAGCCACTATTTATTTACCATGTGGGGTTTGTGAGTGTTTAACATCATCACCTCTTCATTTCAGTTTACTACAGAGTGTGTGTCAGTGTTGAATATCAGTGCATGTCGGTGTTGAGTATCGGCACGTGTCGGTGTTGAGTATCGGCGCGTGTCAGTGTTGAGTATCGACGTGTGTCGGTGTTGAGTATCGTTGTTGAGTATCGTTGTTGAGTATTGGTGTGCATCAGTGTTGAGTGTCGGTGTCGAGTTTCTGAGCATATCGGTGTTGAGTATTGGAGCGTGTCTGTGTTGAGTACCGGTGTTGAGTATAGGTGTTGAGTATCGGACCGTGTCTGTGTTGAGTATCGGAGTGGAGTATAGGTGTTGAGTATCGGACCGTGTCTGTGTTGAGTATCGGTGTTGAGTGTTGATGTTGATTATCGGACCGTGTCTGTGTTGAGTATCGGAGTGGAGTATAGGTGTTGAGTATCGGAGCGTGTCGGTGTTGAGTATCGGTGTTGAGTGTTGATGTTGATTATCGGACCGTGGAGTACAGGTGTTGAGTATCGGAGCGTGTCGGTGTTGAGTATCGGTGTTGAGTGTCGATGTTGATTATCGGACCGTGTCTGTGTTGAGTATCGGAGTGGAGTACAGGTGTTGAGTATCGGAGCGTGTCGGTGTTGAGTGTTGGTGTTGAGTATCAGAGCGTGTCTGTGTTGAGTATCGGAGTGGAGTATAGGTGTTGAGTATTGGAGCCTGTCGGTGTTGAGTGTCGGTGTTGAGTGTTGGTGTTGAGTATCAGACCATGTCTGTGTTGAGTATCGGAGTGTGTCCATGTTGAGTGTTGGTGTTGAGTATCGGAGCGTGTTTGTGTTGAGTATAGGTGTTGAGTATCGGAGTGTGTCAGTGTTGAGTGTTGGTGTTGAGTATCGGAGCGTGTTTGTGTTGAGTATAGGTGTTGAGTATCGGAGTGTGTCAGTGTTGAGTGTTGGTGTTGAGTATCGGAGCGTGTTTGTGTTGAGTATAGGTGTTGAGTATCGGAGCGTGTCTGTGTTGAGTGTCGGTGTTGAGTGTTGGTGTTGAGTATCGGAGTGTGTCGGTGTTGAGTGTTGGTGTTAAGTATAGGTGTTGAGTATTGAAGCATGTCGGTGTTGCGTATCGGTGTGTGTCTGTGTTGAGTGTTGGTGTTAAGTATAGGTGTTGAGTATCGGCGCGTGTCTGTGTTGAGTATCGGTGTTGAGTACCGGAGCGTGTCTGTGTTGAGTGTTGGTTTTGAATATCGGTGTTGAGTATTGGAGCGTGTCGGTGTTGAGTGTTGGTGTTAAGTATAGGTGTTGAGTATTGAAGCATGTCGGTGTTGCGTATCGGTGTGTGTCTGTGTTGAGTGTTGGTGTTAAGTATAGGTGTTGAGTATCGGCGCGTGTCTGTGTTGAGTATCGGTGTTGAGTACCGGAGCGTGTCTGTGTTGAGTGTTGGTTTTGAATATCGGTGTTGAGTATTGGAGCGTGTCGGTGTTGAGTGTCACTGTTCCGTATGGGTGTTGAGTATCAGTGTTGAGTATTGGTGTTGAGTATTGGTGTGTGTCTGTGTTGAGTTTTGGAGTGTATCAGTGTTGAGTGTCGGTGTTGAGTATTGGAGCGTGTCTGTGTTGAGTGCCGGTGTTGAATACTGGAGCGTGTCAGTATTGAGTGTAGGTGTTGAGTGTCGGTGTTGAGTATTGGAGTGTGTCAGGGTTGAGTGTAGGTGTTGAGTGTCGGTGTTGAGTACTGGAGCGTGTCGTTGTTGAGTGTTGGTGTTGAGTATGAGTGTTTGTTTTAATTCCCCTTCAGGCCGACCCGGGACAGTGAGGATGATGATGATGATGAGCGTAAAGGGAAAGGATGCACGCTGCAGTATCAGTACGCTCTTGTTCGGGTTCTCACACACTTCGTGGCGGAACCGAGCGACCCCGCTGATGACCTCATCCACATGCTGGGACCTGATTGGTTGGCAGACATAACAGACCTGGTGCTGGATTTCCTGAAGGTGGAGGACGAGCGAATTGCACGACTCACAGATGGAAGAGTGTTAATGGGGAGGGACCTGGGCATCACCACCATACAGGTATACACACACATACACACATACACACACACACACACTCAGGAAGCTTATTAGCATAAATCTCCATCTTTATTCTCGCTTTACTCGTCGTTCAGCTCAACACGCATCCCAGCATTAAATGTTTAAAGTATTTGTGTCATGGAATGGGACTAGAAGCGGATGCAGGTGCAGATCAAAGTCTTTATTAACAGCAAACAAACAAACAAACAAACACAAGAAACGCGGTCTATGTTGAACAGGGCTATCAGGATCAGACATGGGGCTATATTCTAGACAATACTCAAGAACAGAACAGGGACATGAGACCGCTAGCATGCTACACGCATTAGCTACTGCATTAACACACAGCGCTATAGCTATACGCGCTAAACATTACAAATGTTACATCTAAAAATACTGCGCGAAGTACTGCGCGAATACTACGCGAGGGGTTGAAATAGCCTACATAATTAAACTAAACACAGACACCTGGCTCAAATCAAGCTACACCCTCGCCCATAAGCCAATGTCTAAGCAGGAAGCGAACGAACCAAAACAAGAGTCACGTGTATAGTCCGAAGCCGCACCGCAGTGCCATCTGCCGGTCGTGGCGTAACAATTTGACACTAACGGATGAGTCACAGGTCATTTACAGATGGAGGAATTTAACACTCCTAATTAGTATTTGGCCATAAATCCTGAATAAATGTTCTGCAGCGTTCAGGGTTCAGGGTTCTGCACGGTTCAGGGTTCTGCATGGTTCAGGGTTGTGCAGGGTTCTGCAGGGTTCTGGGCTCTGCAGGGTTCTGGATTCTGCAGGGTTCTGGGGTTGCAGGGTTCTGCAGTGTTCAGAGTTCTGCAGTGGTCAGGGTTCTGCAGTGTTTAGGGTTCTGCAGCTCGGAGACTGAAAGAGTTTTAAAGAGTTCAGTATTAAAGTAGGAAGTCACAGGACTGTAGTGACACAATCACACAGGGAAGTCACACCTGAATGAATGTTAACAAGATAATACCAATTGAAGCTGTAACGCTCTGCCCCCCCCCCACACACATATCAGTTTACAGTTGATCTGCATGTGTGTCCTACACTACGTTTAAATGATCATTGTTTATTATTGATTATTAAAAATGATTAAGGCTTTTGCATAGAAAGAAAGATGTCTAATAAATAGGGCGTGGCCGAATATTCTGATGAGCACACTTGATTGACAGGTCTCTGTCTGAGACGCCGCCTATGATGTCACTCAGGCAGAGAATTATACTTTTACAGAGTAGAGTAGCTTTCTCCACGAGTATTAATGATGTACACTGCAAGAACTTCCTGGTTCTGCCCGTTCCTGCTAACACAGGCTCTAAATTTAATCTGAACTTTGTTTATTAGTCTTTGGAAGATGAAGTATTTATTCCTCCCAAATCAGTTCTCTTCACGTCGGGAAAGGGCGTTCTTTATGATTCGTGTACCGAGGACCTCTTTTTCAGATCTGGTCATTGTTTTGCATGATTTATTTATTGATGTAATGCATACTGTATATTATATATATTTTTATCCACAGGTGATCTCTCCTCTGTCGGACTCGATCCTGGCTGAGAGAACCATCACGGTGCTGGATGATAAAGTCAGCGTCTCCGATCTCATTGTTCAGATTGTCGGATCTCTCTCTCTCTCCCTTCAACTCAGTCCACAGCACAATAATGTCATTTATATCACTGCTACTGCTAACAACCTGCTACACACACACAAACAGGTGAGACACACACACACACATACAAATGCACAAATGAGCCCAAAATGTGGCCTAAAATGTGGCCCAAAATAGGCCTAACCCTAACCCCTAACCCTAACCCTATGAAAACATCCCATAAGCCTTTAAGGAAATCTTTACACTCGAGTCCACATTCTGGGCTATTTTGGGGGTGGGGCTTATAATCAGAGGTTTGCAGTGGGATGAGAGAACCAGCAGGTTGTAAGGCTGAACTATGGTACTAAAGGTGCAGTCTCTTAACAGAACTTTGGAGTTGATCAAACCAGATAAGTTGAACTGATATTAAAGTGAGGAAAAAGTGATCATGGCTTGGTGTTGAGTGAATCTTCAAACCATCTGCAAATCCTGCAAATTATTCAGGGTTTCAACCAACCGACCAACCAACCAACTAACCAACCAACTATCCATCTGACCAACCAACCGACCAACCATCCATCCGACCAACCAACCAACCGACGAACCAACCATCCAACCACCCATCTGACCAACCATCCAACCAACTGACCGACCAACCAACCATACAACCACCCAACCCATCTGACCAACCAGAAAACCAACCATCCAACCAACCAAACAACCAACTGACTAACCATCCATCCGATCAACCAACCATCCAGCCAACTGACCGACCAACCAACCATACAACCATCCGTCAAACCAACCATCCGACCAACCAAACAACCAACCGACCAACCATCCAACCAACCAACCATCCAACCACCCATCCGACCAACCAACCGACCATCCAAACATCCATCCGACCAACCGACTGACCAACCAACCAACTGACCGACCAACCAACCAACCAACCATCCAACCAACCAACCATCCAATCAACTGACCGACCAACCAACCATCCAACCAACCAACCATCCAATCAACTGACCGACCAACCATCCGACCAACCATCCAACTGACCGACCGACCGACCATCCAACCGACTGACTGACCGACCGACCGACCGACCGACCAACCAAACATCCAACCGACCAGTCAACCAACCAACCATCCGACCGACCATCCAACCAACCAACCAACCATCCGACCAACCATCCATCTGACCAACCAACCATCCGACCAACCATCCAGCCAACCTACCAGCAAATCGAGCAACCATCCGACCAACCAACCAACCATCCGACCAACCAACCAACCATCCGACCAACCATCCAACCAACCGACCGACCAACCAACCATACAACCACCCATCCGACCAACCATCCGACCAACCAACCATCCAAACATCCATCCAACCAACCAACTGACCGACCAACCATCTGACCAACCAACCAACCATCCGACCAACTGACCGTCCATCCAACCATCCAACCGACTGACCGACCAACCGACCGACCATCCAACCAACCAACCAACCAACCGACCAACCAACTATCCAACCAACCAACCGACCAACCAACCGACCAACCAACCGACCAACTATCCAACCAACTATCCAACCAACCGACCAACCAACCGACCAACCAACCGACCAACTATCCAACCAACTATCCAACCAACTGACCGACCAACCAACTATCCAACCAACCGACCGACCATCCAACCAACCGACCGATCTTCCGACCGACCATCCGCCCAACCGACCAACCATTCAACCAACTATCCAACCAACCATCTGCTCCACAACCCACCTGATGGCAAAGAGTTCCTGGTTACCAAAATTATTCCTCTCTCATGTTTATTTCTGGATCTAAGGCCTGATTGTGTTTAGAGGATGTTCAGTGTGAGCAGAGTGTGTCACGTGTCCATGTGTCGTCTGAATCTTTTGGTTTGTTTTCACACTGCATGTGATTAATCAAAACAACAGGCTAAACAAGTTTGTCTGAGGTGTGTGTAGTGTGTAGAGAAACCAAAAAATCACCCAAGCACAGAGAACTTGGACAACACAGAGAACGTGGAGAACACAGAGAACGTGGAGAACACAGAGAACTTGGAGGCCACAGAGACCACAGAGACCACGGAGAACTTGGAGAACACAGAGAACACAGAGAACACAGAGAACTTGGAGACCACAGAGACCATGGAGAACTTGGAGAACACAGAGAACACAGAAAACTTGGAGAACACAGAGAATTTGAAGAACACAGAGACCACGGAGAACACAGACAACTTGGAGAACACTGAGAACTTGGAGAACACAGAGACCACAGAGAACACAGAGAACTTGGAGAACACAGACAACACAGGGCCAGCACTAAATAACTGATTAGATAATTCTATACAGTAAATAATGTGTTTAAAATATTTTGTGTCACATCCAGAATTTATTTTATTTTCTCTTCTTCTTTATCCAGATCTCCAGAACACTCAGCACTTGTGCAGCACTACAGCTCTGTCATGTGGTTCAGTATACCAGCGTACTGAAAAACCTCTAAAACCCAAAACACACATGTTTGATTCACTACCTACAATGAGTCAATTCTGAGTCGAACTGCTTTCTCACTATAATCGAGTTGATTCAGAGTTGAATCACTTTTAGAGTCCATTTAAACACGGATCGAGACCACCTCACTCAGATGGTCTCAGACCCGAGTGTGACTGCGGTGTTCTCACTTCACTAAAGAACCACATTGACGAGGAGAACACACCAGGGTTCTACTCAGACACACTACACACTGTGACTCTGATTAGCAGATCAGGTTTAATGGTTCTCTCTCTGTCTCTCGTTCTTACAGGAAGCAGTAATCAGCGCATGGATTCAATACAGCGATGGCTCTGCGACGCCTCTCGACATCTACGACCCTAAAGACTTCACGCTAGCTGTGACCTCACAGAATGAGCACATAGTCTCCACCAATCAGGATCAGCTTCATCCCTGGCCCATCGTGACAGCTGAGCATGAAGGTCAAGGGTCACTGGTGCGTGTAGAGATGCTGATCTCCGAAACGTGCCAGAAGTCCAAGAGGAAGAGTGTGTTAGCAATGGGTGTTGGAGGTGTTCGGGTTAAATTTGGCCAGGAAGAGAAGAGTAGGGTGCAGGTGGAGGGAGGATACAGTGATTTGGACAATGGCACCAGCGAACATAAACAGGATGTCCAGGTTTTAGAAGAAGATAATGATGGAGGTGGATGGAAGTTCACGAACGCGGAGGAAGTTGCACTTAGGAAGGTCAGCGCCACTACAAAGTCAGCCATAACCAATCAGGGGAGCAATAATGAAGCATGGGGGGAGGGGCAAATCAATAATCCCACCCAGGATGAGATCCCTAGTGACGAGCTCACTGCAAACCCACGGCATCTTTCAGACCTCGAGATCGGCATGTACGCGCTGCTCGGTGTCTTCGGCCTCGCCATCCTCGTCTTCCTCATCAACTGCATCAGCTTCGCCTTCCGCTACCGACACAAACAGCTTCCCGTTTTGGACCGCAGCACTCTTAACCATGCCCACGACTGGGTGTGGCTCGGGAATGGGGCAGAGCTTCAAGATCGGCATCACGGCGACGCTGAGCTCACTACAACAGCCGTCGACCGGAATGAAGGTGTAGAGGAAAGCAAATTTCTGCTGAACATGAACCTGAATGGGGGCGGGTCTCAGAAAAGAAGCTCCACCCACACACAGGAAGGGGCAGAGCCGAGCGTGAAAAAGAGAGTGAAATTTACACCTTTCACAACAGTCATGACGGACGAGAGCACGCCGTACGCTAACGTGATAGGAAACGAAGATGATATAAAGTGGGTGTGTCAGGACGTGGACATGGGGACGTATATGGAGAGACTACAAGACAATCTGTGAATAAAGGAATAAAAACATAAGAGAGAGAGAGAGAGAGAGAGAGAGAGAGAGAAAACAGACTCAAAACAAACTCACCTGTAATGCCTTTGCATGGAGGAGGAAAAATTCATCCGCGCCGGAGTGAGAAAGAAGCGGGGGAAAAAACATGAAAATAATGAAATGAACGATGAACAGATAAAAGTTTATTTATTGCTTTTATTTCATAAAGTGTTAAAGAGGAAGTTTAAATACACAGAGCGTGAAAAAAGCACAGAGAGATAAAGAAAGAATGACAGAAAGAGAAGAACAAGAGTATTACAGAAAGTCCAAAAGCAACAAGGCAGAGAAAGAGAGACAGGAGAGAGAGACAGGAGAGCGAGAGAGAGAGACACACACAGGTTGTTATTAAAATCGATTTCTTCTTCCTGTTTTTATTTTGGTGTTGACGTCACTGATTTTTTTGGCTGAAGTTATTTATTTACAGGGAAGTTGATCAGCTTTAGAGCCGAACCTGCAAACACTGTTCACTACATACTGTTATTACAGTACTGTTAGTACAGGATTTCCCACAATGCACTGCAGCAGGATAATGTAGAAGTGGCGTATACAGACTAAAGCTACACATTGAAGGGAATGTTATTGATGAATTATTAACAGAAATTGTAAACACAGTTTGATATTTTTGAGAACTTGCAGAACTTGTCCACATGTATACGGAGATATCCTCTGATCAGGGGCGTTAACGCCGCCAGTTTAGTCAGAACAGATTACGCTAATGTGAAAGCTGTTGTGCGGACCAGGAAGCGCACCGTGGTACCGAACCCGGGACTACCTGTAGAAGGTGCCGTGAGTTCGGCTGCACCGGAACTGAGCTGCGATTCCCGTGAATGTGAACGCAGCTCGTACTCGGGTCCGCTTACTCGGGTTCTCAAGTTCGTTACTCGTTCAGGAAGTAAAGTAACCTGTGTGTGATGACATCATTAGATTCCACAGCACATTGAGTGGCAGGGGAACGCTGTGGGACACCGTAAAGGTCCATAATAAAAAAGCAAATAATATGGTGAACGCACCGGGGTTCGATAGAATCAAGTGAAGGTGAAACCAGAACAACGCTGCAGGGGGAGCAATCGCACTCGGATTCGGACCGCGGCGAACACGCCCAGTGTGAAACCCACCTAAAAAACCCACACAGTGCTTTGGGAATATTTCTGTCCTTTCAAAAATGATCGGTATTACCTCGTGTTCTCCCGGGTCTGATCCTAAATCTGGGTTCTCAGTGTGGTTCCTAGTGCCGGAGCGGGGCACTAATAACACACGCTAAACATGCTAAACGCACGCAACAGACGAGCAACAGACGTACAGCTTGACGTGAGTTTTAAAATTTCTCCATCTTGAAGAAGCTTCACTTTCAGTAAATATCCGTATACGTGTGGACGCAGTCTGGATGACTTGACGTGGTTGGAAACGTATTTATCTGTGTGAGGTCAAGGAGCGGGATTACTCCATGCCCTCAGTTAGCACGCTAACACAGGTTACACAGCAGATCATTAATTAGACCCCAAAGATTAGACCTGTTGCTACAATTAGATAAATTTATAACCAAAAATTGACTCAGTTGTAAAATGTGAAACTGTTGATGGAGTAAATTCCCATAATGCACTGTGGCAGGGAGATAATCTGGATGCTGAGGGACACCGAATGAGAGAAAGGAAGAGTGACAGAAGAAGGATCTGCGTCTGATGGCGGTGTTTTACACGACTGCAGCCTGCGTTCAGTAAAACGATCTGATCTGATCTGAGATCAGCGTTTAATCCACTGAACTGTGTAGCAGCTGATTCACACAGACTGAGTGACTGACTCGGGATCAGTCCGGACCGTAACGAGCTTCCGTACAGAAACACACACACACACACACACACACACACACACACACACAGTAGCCATGACATGTCCAATCTGCGATTATAATCTGTGTAACAAATGTTTAGACCTGTTTTTTTTATCTAGACCTGATGTACATGTTCCTTTTACACGTCTAAGATCCTGCACATCACTTCCTGTCATTTTCTCCTCCCCCCTCTTCCTGATTGGTTAATTTATTGAACTGTTTTTTTCAGGGGAGAGATCGCCCTGCTGAATGCTCAGGTGAAACATATATTCACAAGCGTTAACGTTTAAATGTAGAACTGTAAGAATGCAATATTTATTTGTAAGTGTATTATGGAAAACAATAGGATGTAAATAAAGTGATGACGAACTTCTTGTGAATATTAAAGAGGACGAGGCAGTTTGTGTGTTTTACCTGTTAGAAGATTCACTATTTTAACCAAACAACATTTATATCCTTATAAAATAAAAATGTTTAGACTGCTCATGTGCTGACAATCAGTCTTCACTTAAACATCATTTTATACAAATATAATAATATATGAACGTGTTTAATATTTATTCATTTATTTATTCACAAACTCCTGTTTTAATTTCATTCAGCATCAGTGCTTTATTATTATAGAAATAGAAATTCCTGAACGTGTCCCTGTCTGTTTGTGTTGCGGTTGGGTTTTGTTTGTTCCCACAGTGTGTGTAAGAAATATTTGATGTTGTTATGATATTTATGTGCATTAGATGAAGAGTGCGAGGCCCTATGCTACGCTAAAAAAGGGGAAATTGCGTGTAATGTGCATTAGGGATGTTCCGTTTGGACAGTTTCTCAGAAATTTTCTGTGATGAAGGCTGTCGTTCGCCTGCAAATGTGACTTCAAAGCCTGCGCTCTGATGGACGCTCATTTTCTCTGCTCTCAGAAATGACTTCCACCGAGTGCAGGACTGACCAATCAGCTTCCAGCACTGAGAGGGAAAAAGACCTCATCCCTTTAAATTTTATTTTATTTTATTACCAGCATAATGCCCTCCATCACCTCCACTAGCACCCTAAGACCCTCTCACCTAAACTAGCACGCTACCACTCTAACACACATCCACTAGCACCCTAAAACCCTAACTCACCTAAACTAGCACGCTAACACACATCCACTAGCACCATAAAACCCTAACTCACCTAAACTAGCACGCTAACATGCTAACACTCTAACACACATCCACTAGCACCCTAAAACCCTACCTCACCTAAACTAGCACGCTAACATGCTACCACTCTAACACACATCCACTAGCACCCTAAAACCCTAACTCACCTTAACTAGCACGCTAACACACATCCACTAGCACCATAAAACCCTAACTCACCTAAACTAGCACGCTAACATGCTAACACTCTAACACACATCCACTAGCACCCTAAAACCCTAACTCACCTAAACTAGCACGCTAACATGCTAACACTCTAACACACATCCACTAGCACCATAAAACCCTACCTCACCTAAACTAGCACGCTAACATGCTACCACTCTAACACACATCCACTAGCACCCTAAAACCCTAACTCACCTTAACTAGCACGCTAACACACATCCACTAGCACCATAAAACCCTAACTCACCTAAACTAGCACGCTAACATGCTAACACTCTAACACACATCCACTAGCACCCTAAAACCCTAACTCACCTAAACTAGCACGCTAACATGCTAACACTCTAACACACATCCACTAGCACCATAAAACCCTAACTCACCTAAACTAGCACGCTAACATGTTACCACTCTAACACACATCCACTAGCACCCTAAAACCCTAACTCACCTTAACTAGCACGCTAACATGCTAACACTCTAACACACATCCACTAGCACCATAAAACCCTAACTCACCTTAACTAGCACGCTAACATGCTAACACTCTAACACACATCCACTAGCACCATAAAACCCTAACTCACCTAAACTAGCACGCTAACATGTTACCACTCTAACACACATCCACTAGCACCCTAAAACCCTAACTCACCTTAACTAGCACGCTAACATGCTAACACTCTAACACACATCCACTAGCACCATAAAACCCTAACTCACCTAAACTAGCACGCTAACATGCTAACACTCTAACACACATCCACTAGCACCATAAAACCCTAACTCACCTTAACTAGCACGCTAACATGCTACCACTCTAACACACATCCATTAGCACCATAAAACCCTAACTCACCTAAACTAGCACGCTAACATGCTACCACTCTAACACACATCCACTAGCACCCTAAAACCCTAACTCACCTAAACTAGCACGCTAACATGTTACCACTCTAACACACATCCACTAGCACCCTAAAACCCTAACTCACCTTAACTAGCACGCTAACATGCTAACACTCTAACACACATCCACTAGCACCATAAAACCCTAACTCACCTTAACTAGCACGCTAACATGCTACCACTCTAATACACATCCACTAGCACCATAAAACCCTAACTCACCTAAACTAGCACGCTAACATGCTAACACTCTAACACACATCCACTAGCCCCATAAAACCCTAACTCACCTTAACTAGCACGCTAACATGCTAACACTCTAACACACATCCACTAGCACCCTAAAACCCTAACTCACCTTAACTAGCACGCTAACATGCTAACACTCTAACACACATCCACTAGCACCATAAAACCCTAGGTTAGATTAACTAGCATGTTTCACTCTCTTCTTGCTAGCAGTTAATTAGGTCTGATTATGAAGCACTGAATTCCCGGTGTAAAGAACGTCGTGTGTGGGATGTGGTTTATGTTCCTAAACAGAAGCAGTGCTAACAGTTTCAACAGTTTGTTGGATGATTATTCAGTACAAGATGATTTGGTTCTTCTGGATAGTGAAATGAGTAACTAACGAGTAATTAATCAATCAGAAATGCCACAGAACATTTTACTGATCTGTGTTCCCCTGGTTTAAACAGTGGCCATGAAGATCATACATCACTGCTGAAAAGAACAATAAAAACCCTCATCGAATTTCTAACGGGTTTAATGGTTATAATGGGAATTGTACTGGTTTTAATGGAAGCTGTAATGGTCCCTGTGGGTTGCTATTGTTAATTTGTTGCCTTGTATTGGTGGCATGTTATGTCTAGTGGATACCATTAAGGACCAGTAATCATAATGGTTTTACTGGGTAGCTGATGGTTTGTAATGGTATTTGTAGTGGAAACCATTAGAATTTCTATGATGGTTTCTATTGGGGGTTTTTTTCCAGCAGGGATGTGTGTCCACACACTTCCACTACTCAACTCTTTCTATGTAACAAGTTAGCGAGTTGACTTTAAGCATTTCTGTAAAGCTGTAATTAAAGTTTTTGTGTTTTTTTGGTTATTAATGCCCTGTAGCGGCAGATTGTCAAGACAACACTCTGTGACATAAAGTTTATTATTTTCACCCAGCTAGCATCATCTATCAATATTTCTTCTGTGTTTGCTGCGAGTGATAAACTCCTGAGTGCTGAGGTTTATGTTTCAGATGTTTTATCATCAGCTCTAGATCCTCCTCTTGATATTTTCACAGACTTGGTTTGCTTTGATCTTTGATCATTTGATGGTGAAACACCTCCAGGTCGCTGTCATTTCATGTCGTCTGATCATTAGCACAACAGCGTACACTAGGATTATATCATATAGTATCACCTGGTATCAGATGTTGGTACTGAGGCTTTTTTATCCCGTACGAATAAACAAGAAGTGTATCAGACCCCATCCCAAATAATAACGAATAAATCTCTACTAAATTGCTGCTGCGCCAAAATGGCGGATTTTACCGTTACCCGTCTCCTAGCAGCCCCGGACTCATGACTGTTATGCGTAGAGAAACAATCTGTAAATATAAGTGCAGCTTAATGTTCCAGTGCGGTTCTTCTCCTCAGCTCACACCTTCTGTCCTTATAGAAAAGACCTCCCGAGACAGAAGTAGAACCCTCCAGAACCCTTCAGAACCAAGCTCCCTGAAGAACATAACCGTATTTATATAATTCATTTCTCTCCCTTCACCACATCTCCTTTGCTGAAGGACTCTCTCTCTCTCTCTTTCGCTCTCTCTCTCATTTTCTGCTCCCTGCTTTTAGTTTTCTGTCCTCGTTCACTCGCACCATCACTCCACACCTCTTTTTTTTTTTTTTTTTAAAACAAATTCCATTCCAATTTAGCTCTCTCCATTAACACGTGTTTCAGTGCGCTCCAGTGATTTACTGCTGGTATCAAATACATATTTGCTGAGAGAGTGAGTGAGACATGCAACCTTTCACACACACACACACACACACACACACACACACAAAGCAGTGCCTCACGAAGCGACACGCGACATTAGCGAGAGAAATGGAAGCTCTCTGTGACTCTGGACTGTGTTTCATTTTCGTTTTGCATTCATTACCGCACGCCTTCGTTTTACAGATGCACAAGTGCTCGTGAATCTGGGTGTGTGTGTGTGTGTAAGTGTAGTCTCTCTCTCTCTCTCTCTCTCTCTCTCTCACACACACATACACACAGTTAGACAATCAACACTAAACTGCAGTGTGAAGGAGTGTGTTTATTATTTTGTGCTTTTTATATTAGTGTTAAATCTTTATTTACACAGAATTTATACAGAAGTAAAGTATAAATATTTATTCTGATTTTAATATGAGACAACAATGAGGGTCAGACAGGTGAGGAGAGAGAGGTGGGGAGAGAAGTGAGAGGTTAGACAGAAGAGAGAGGTGAGACAGAGGGGAGAGAGGTGAGACAGAAGAGTGAGAGGTGAGAAAGAGGTGAGACAGAAGAGTGAACGGTGAGACAGAGGTGAGACAGAAGAGTGAGAGGTGAGACAGAGGTGAGAGAAAGGTGAGACAGAAGAGTGAGAGGTGAGAGAAGAGTGAAAGGTGAGACAGAAGATTGAGAGGTGAGAGAAGAGTGAAAGGTGAGACAGAGGTGAGAGAAAGGTGAGACAGAAGAGTGAGAGGTGAGACAGAGGTGAGACAGAAGACTGAGAGGTAAGACAGAAGAGTTAGAGGTGATACAGAAGAGTGAAAGGTGAGACAGAGGTGAGACAGAGGTGAGACAGAAGAGTTAGAGGTGAGACAGAGGGGAGACAGGTGAGACAGGACAGGAAACCCTTAAGGGCGTCACCTCATTAGCATGTGTGTGAGTTTGTTTATATAATGGTTCCTGTCAGAATGAAGACACGCCTAACAGGAAGTGCTAACAGGAAGTGCTAACAGGAAGGAAGAAGGTTGCAGCACAGAGGTGAGCAGTCGGAATAATAATGAATAAGAAAATAATTAAGGATTATTGATGAAGACATGTTTCACTGAGTCGTTCACTGAGTCGTTCAGTTGTGTGGTTTGAGTTGTATAACTGACTGAATTGATTCAGCGCCTGAAAGAGGAGCAAAAGACTGAAAAAGTACTTTTTAACCTTGTCATTACTTTATTTGTTATTATTTATCTCTGATTGTGCCAACCTGCAAAGTAAGAATTTTATTGTAGAAGGAAGCTTGTGCATGTAACAATACTATTCTTAATTCTTAAATAAATAAATAAATAAATGAACAAAACATGTCTATAGCAGATAATACATTAGTATTAGTAATGGTGAGAGTCGGAGTCATTCAGCTGAAAGAACAGCACCTGGTTTGGTCGTTAATAATGAATCTTTATAGCATATAGATCAATAGAATGAGAGGAAAAACTAAAAGATTAGCAAAGTGCTGGTTTTAAGCAACATAATGTTTACACGAGTTGTAGGAATACAAACTATTTAAGATTACTGCTAATTTAAATAGTGATAAATTAGAAAACAATCATCGTTCTCAGTTACAGTGTATTTACAGAATAAAATAAAATAACATCATTAATCTCATGCTGATACAGACTTCTTCACTGCTGTTTAATAGATTTCTGATCACTTCATTAGATTTCTGGGTCACATAAAGATACTGAATGTGGGGGAAATGGTCACGGGGCAATTAGTTATTCTGAAGCTAAAAACTTAACAAGTATAGTGTATGTAGAGTGTGTAGAGTGTGTGTAGAGTGTGTGTGTAGAGTGTGTAGTGTGTGTAGAGTATGTAGTGTGTGTAGAGTGTGTGTAGAGTGTCTGTAGAGTGTGTGTGTAGAGTGTGTAGTGTGTGTAGAGTATGTAGTGTGTGTAGAGTGTGTGTAGTGTGTGTAGAGTGTGTAGTGTGTGTGTAGAGTGTGTGTAGAGTGTTGAGTGTGTACTGTGTGTGTGTAGTGTATGTAGAGTGTGTGTAGTGAGTGTGTAGAGTGTGTGTAGAGTGTCTGTAGAGTGTGTGTAGAGTGTGTAGAGTGTGTGTGTAGAGTGTGTAGTGTGTGTAGAATGTGTAGAGTATGTGTAGAGTGTGTGTAGTGTGTGTAGAGTGTGTAGTGTGTGTGTAGAGTGTGTAGAGTGTGTGTACAGAGTGTGTAGAGTGTGTGTAGAGTGTGTGTAGAGTGTGTGTAGAGTGTGTCTAGAGTGCGTAGTGTGTGTAGAGTGTGTAGAGTGTGTTGTGTGTGTGTAGAGTGTGTTTAGAGTGTGTGTAGAGTGTGTGTAGGGTGTGTGTAGGGTGTGTGTGTAGAGTGTGTAGAGTGTGTGTAGAGTGTGTAGTGTGTGTAGCGTGTGTGTCCAGTGTGTGTAGAGTCTGTGTAGAGTGTGTAGAGTGTGTAGAGTGTGTGTAGTGTAGAGTGTGTAGAGTCTGTGTAGAGTGTGTAGAGTGTGCAGAGTGTATTTGTAGAGTGTGTGTAGAGTGTGTAGCGTGTGTGTAGAGTGTGTAGTATGTGTGTAGAGTGTGTGTAGAGTGTGTAGAGTGTGTGTAGAGTGTGTAGAGTGTGTGTACAGAGTGTGTAGAGTGTGTGTGTAGAGTGTGTGTAGAGTGTGTACAGTGTGTGTAGTGTGTAGTGTGTGTGGAGTGTGTGTAGAGTATGTAGAGTGTGTGGAGTGTGTAGAGTGTGTAGAGTGTGTAGAGTGTGTAGCATGTGTGTAGAGTGTGTGTAGAGTGTGTAGAGTGTGTGTAGAGTATGTAGAGTGTGTGGAGTGTGTAGAGTGTGTAGAGTGTGTGTAGAGTGTGTAGCGTGTGTGTAGAGTGTGTAGAGTGTGTGTACAGAGTGTGTAGAGTGTGTGTGTGGAGTGTGTGTAGAGTATGTAGAGTGTGTGTAGAGTGTGTAGAGTGTGTAGTGTGTGTGGAGTGTGTGTAGAGTGTGTAGAGTGTGTGTGTAGAGTGTGTGTAGAGTGTGTAGAGTGTGTGTAGTGTGTAGTGTGTGTGGAGTGTGTGTAGAGTATGTAGAGTGTGTGTAGAGTGTGTAGAGTGTGTAGTGTGTGTGGAGTGTGTGTAGAGTGTGTAGAGTGTGTGTGTAGAGTGTGTGTAGAGTGTGTAGTGTGTGTAGAGTGTGTAGAGTGTGTGTGTAGAGTGTGTGTAGAGTGTGTAGTGTGTGTAGTGTGTGTGGAGTGTGTGTAGAGTGTGTAGAGTGTGTGTAGAGTGTGTAGAGTGTGTGTACAGAGTGTGTAGAGTGTGTGTGTAGAGTGTGTGTGTAGAGTGTGTGTAGAGTGTGTACAGTGTGTGTAGTGTGTAGTGTGTGTGGAGTGTGTGTAGAGTATGTAGAGTGTGTGGAGTGTGTAGAGTGTGTAGAGTGTGTGTAGAGTGTGTAGAGTGTGTAGAGTGTGTAGCATGTGTGTAGAGTGTGTGTAGAGTGTGTAGAGTGTGTGTAGAGTGTGTAGCGTGTGTGTAGAGTGTGTGTGTAGAGTGTGTGTAGAGTGTGTACAGTGTGTGTAGTGTGTAGTGTGTGTGGAGTGTGTGTAGAGTATGTAGAGTGTGTGTAGAGTGTGTAGTGTGTGTGGAGTGTGTGTAGAGTGTGTAGAGTGTGTGTGTAGAGTGTGTAGTGTGTGTGTGTGTGTGGAGTGTGTGTAGAGTATGTAGAGTGTGTGTAGAGTGTGTAGAGTGTGTGTAGAGTGTGTAGTGTGTGTGTGTGTGTGGAGTGTGTGTAGAGTATGTAGAGTGTGTGTAGAGTGTGTAGAGTGTGTAGTGTGTGTAGAGTGTGTAGAGTGTGTGTGTAGAGTGTGTGTAGAGTGTGTACAGTGTGTGTAGTGTGTAGTGTGTGTGGAGTGTGTGTAGAGTATGTAGAGTGTGTGTAGAGTGTGTAGAGTGTGTGTAGAGTGTGTAGAGTGTGTAGAGTGTGTAGCATGTGTGTAGAGTGTGTAGTATGTGTGTAGAGTGTGTGTAGAGTGTGTAGAGTGTGTGTAGAGTGTGTAGCGTGTGTGTAGAGTGTGTGTGTAGAGTGTGTGTAGAGTGTGTACAGTGTGTGTAGTGTGTAGTGTGTGTGGAGTGTGTGTAGAGTATGTAGAGTGTGTGTAGAGTGTGTAGAGTGTGTAGAGTGTGTAGTGTGTGTGGAGTGTGTGTAGAGTGTGTAGAGTGTGTGTGTAGAGTGTGTGTAGAGTGTGTAGTGTGTGTGTGTGCTGGGGTTGGAGCAGACGGAGAGTCAATTCACACTAAACCACACGTCACTTCACATTAGCAACGTGGGAACATCCTTCGTAGCTCAGAGTCAACATTTACCAGAAATGACACTGTTTTCTATTTCCTATTTCCTGTTTCATATTTCCTGTTTCCTATTTCCTGTTTCCTATTTCCTGTTTCCTATTTCCTGTTTCCTATTTCCTGTTTCCTATTGCCTGTTTCCTGTTTCTGGCTGCATTTTATAGCCCTGATTTTTTTTTCCAGGTTTAAAGGCAAGATTCAGATGAATCATTTTAATTTGACTCGGTTATTCAACACACTGGTTATTAATATCAGATATCAGACAGCTGTAGTAATGTTACACTGTCAATGTAGCCAAGATGCTAATCATTGTAACTCTAGCTAGCATTGTTGATGGAAACCAACTTTACACAACAACATTTCTTGTGTATTTTAAATGATTGTTACTGTTGTAAAACACACATCAGGCTCTTTTCCAGTTTTACTTCATCAGCATGTCGTCTTTAGCAACATGGCCGCCGTGAGAGTGTGTCCAGCCAACCACAGCCTGACACCTGCTAATCAAACCTCAGGAAAAAGTGTTTTGGTTCTGTACAACTCACAAAAAGAAAATGTGTGTGTTTTTAATAGTGTTTAGCACAAACACACACACACACACACACACACACACACACACACACACACACACTACCCCTACCTGCTGGAGGTAAATTGGAGTTTGTTATTGATAAACTCGTAACTCTGCTCTTTACTGCTCTGGGTTTTACTTACACTAATTAATCCAGTCCTCATAAACCCACTGTCTCACTCTCACTGTCTCACTCTCACTGTCTCACTAAACACATGAGAGAAAGACAGAGCAAAAGATATTGATAGAAAAGAAGAGATATACAATGACATAGCGAGAGAGATAGAGAGAGAGAGAGAAATGTCCTGATGTACTGAGATGAAAAAGGGACACAGGTCAGAAAGTCTTTTTATAAAAACAAGGCTGTGTGTGTGTGTGTGTGTGTGTGTGTGTGTGTGTGTTATCAGAGCGTAAGCAGTGTGTGATTACGGTCTGTGTTATGAAGCACATTATAGCTGGTTTGAGTTTTTTTATCCAGTTTTTCAGGAGCTCTAAAATGAGTAAATAGTTCAGCACACAGGTGTTCATACATATTACAGGTGTTTATAGACAACTCTGATGGGAGGTAATATAGTAAGAAAAGCACACAGACAACACATTTTGTTTATAAATTAAAGTGCTAATTTAAGTACTTCAGGAAGAGGTAGGTGTTTAGACGTGGTTTAAAGACCACCAGTGACTCAGCTGTTCGGACATCTAGAGGAAGTTCATGCCACCACGGAGGTGCAGAACACAGAAGAGTCTTGAAGCAGGTCTTCCTCGTACCCTGAGAGATGGTGAGACCAGTGGAGCGGTGCTAGAGGATCGGAGGGGGCGTGGTGCAGTGCGGGGTGTGATAAGTGCTTTGAGGTAAGTGAGTGCTGGTCTGTTTTTGGCTTTGTAGGTAAACATCAGTGTTTTAAATCTGATGCAGCAGCTACAGGAAGCCAGTGGAGGAAGCAGTGTGGGTTAGGGTTTGGGTTAGGTGGCAGTGTGGTGGTGTGGGAGAACTTAATAAGGTTGAAAAACAGTTATAATAGTAATCCAGCCTCAAAATGAGAGAAGAGACTGAATTAGCATCTGAGTGGCCTGTGTGGATAGAAATGGACGGATCCTTCTGATGTTGTAAAGGAGAAATCAGCATGAACTTGTCAGATTAGCGGTGTGAGAGGAGAAGGAGAGTTTATTGTCTATGGATACTCCAAGGTTGTGCGCAGTAACCGAAGGTGGGATCAGAGAGTTGTCCAGGGAGATCACAAGATCCTGATGTGGTGATGAATCACCTGAGATGAACAGCAGTTCTGTTTTGCTGGGATAAAGTTTCAGCTGATGAGCTGCCATCCATGCTGAGATCTGAGTGGAAACATGAGGGTCTGAGGGAGGGAAGGAGAGGATGTATTCACAGTCATCCTCATAGCAGTGGTATGAGAACTCATGTGAGGATATGATTTCACCAAGCGATCGAGTATAGAAAAGATGAGCAACTACTGAGCTTTGTGGGACACAAGTGGAGAGTCTGTGTGGAGCAGATGTGGATCTCCTCCATGTCACCTAGCAAGGAGATGATAATGTATGTGTATAGTCCAATAAAACAGAAATGGAAGCCTCAAATCTCAATGATGGAGTGTGCTAGGCAGACCAGACTTACACTTCTGTCTCTGCCTTGACCTCAGTAACCAATGGTGCAGATATGAAAGAAGATTTTTCACCAGATCAAAGATCAAATTTTCACCCTAAAAAAATCCAAGGGGTTGGTGAAACATCTGACGTTTTCTGATATTCACCAAATTCACACTGTGGGTTACTGGAGTCAAGACATAGACAGGAGCCCACTTCACTTTGTTCAATCACACTCCAAACCTGAAAGCCGTGACTTAATTACCAACAAATACCTTCGAGAAATTGTAGCAGTTTCATTACATGCAATATTTAACTGTTAGAATTCTTGTAATGGTTTCAACACATAATACATTCATGCTTTATGATTTACACAAGAGAAGAGAGAAGAAAAGAAGAGACTACTATTTAACATTATCACTATTGTATACATAATATTATTTCTATTTCACATGCTATATATCACATCCTACATATGGTATTAGTGAGGGCAGCAGGGGGTGCTCACCTGTGGTCTGTGTGGGTCTAATGCCCCAGTATAGTGACAGGGACACTATACTGTCAAAACAGCAGTGTCTTTCGGATGAAACTTAAACCGAGGTCTTGACTCTCTGTGGTCATTAAAAATCCCAGGACACTTATGGTAAAGAGTAGGAGTATAACCCCGGGGTCCTGCCCAAATTCCCCCTTTGACCCTTCTCTATCACCCCTAATAATCCCCATCTCTGAATTGTCTACATCACTCTCTCCTCTCCACTAATAGCTGGTGTGTGGTGGGAGTTCTGGAGCACTACGGCTGCCATCACATCATCCAGGTGGAGGATACACACTAGTGGTGGTTGAGGAGATTCCCCAGTGCCCCCCCCCACCATAAAAAGCGCTTTGAGTGTCTAGAAAAGCGCTCTATAAATATAACTGTAACTAACTAACTATTCAGTATCATACTATACTGTCATGTTATTATTCTGTATTATTACAAGACCACACAGTGGGCCTCATCGTCTATACTGTTAATAACTCTGTGATTATAGATTATTACTATTCTGTCTGCTTTGTGTATTCAGTAATTTCTCTGTAAACTTGCACTGTTTGGGTTTAAGGACTTTTGGGTACTTCGTGCCTCTGTGTATTAGCACTTGTTAAAAAAAATAATGTTTTGTGGAAATCTACAAACTCTTTATTGAACTAATAAAAACAATTTAAAAATAAAATTTACTGCATTGCATAAATAAAGAAAATGGAGATAGACCAACCTTTGTACTACACGTACTGTTACAATTCCCACATCATACTGTATCATTTCTATACTACTTCTTTTTATAATCTAATATAATACTATGCTTTACTATAATACCTAGTGTATGACTATTATCCTAGTTCATCATACTATACTATCACTATTACTATTATTAGTAAACTGTCTCATAGTTACAATATCATACTCTACTTTACTGTGTCACAAACTATAGTTTTACTATTCCACTTGATAATATACTATTACTATATGACATCACGCTACACGGAACTGGATGCCTCAGATCTCAGCTTTGCAGTCTGATAGACAGACCAAACTCTCGCCCCTGTCTGCGTCTGAACCTCAGTAACCAGTGGTGCAATTATGAACAAGATCAGAAAAAGTCAACATTTTCACCCTGAAAACTCCAAGGGGTTAGGGTTAACTAGGGCCTTCGCGTTTTTGGGTGAAATATTTGATGTTCTTGATCTTCCCCAAATTCACACCATAGGTTTCTGGTGTCAAGACATAGACAGGAGCGCCCTTCGTTTCATCCTGTCACACTCCAAAGCTGAGATGTGGTTAGGGTCTGTCCAAAACCTGTATATTTTATTGATTACAAATTTGAAGCCTCAGATCTCAGCTTTGGAGTGTGGTATTCAGACCAAACATACGTTACTGTCCATCTCGACCTCAGTAACCAACAGAGTGACTTTGAGAAAGATTGGAGTAAGTCAACATTTTCACCCTAAAAAACTCCTTTGTTTTTTACTTTACTTTACTCGGTGAAATATTTGATGTTCTTCGATCTTCTCCAAATTCATACATTGGGTTTCGGGGTCAGAAACGCACCTATAACACTCCGAAGCTGAGATCTGAGGCTCTGTATATTGTATCTGGAGGAACTCTAATAATATTCTAATGATGTGACCTCATATTCTACTGTGAGTATCACACTATACTTTTACTATACCACGTCATACAATATTATTACTAAACTTTATCATTATATACTTTTACTGTACCATGTAGTGGGTGGCTGTGGCTCAGGTGGTAGAGCGGGTTGTCCACTAATCGTAGGATTGGCGGTTTGATTCCCGGCCCGCGTGACTCCACATGCCGAAGTGTCCTTGGGCAAGACACTGAACCCCAAGTTGCTCCCGATGGCAAGTTAGCGCCTTGCATGGCAGCTCTGCTACGGATGGTGTGTGAGTGTGAATGTATGGGTGTGGGTGTGTGTGTGTGTGAATGGGTGACACAATGAGACACAGTGTAAAGCGCTATATAAGTGCAGACCATGTAGTGTTTCCATTCAAATTCTTCTTACTGCTTTATCACTATCTCACATCATAATCCTGCACATGTACCCTACATTATCATACTATTTATACTATACCGTTTATATATCCCATTATTAGTTCATGCTTTTATCTAATACATAATGTATCACTACTCTCCCATTTTGCTATGCTATTACTAAAACATGTCATACTACAGTCCTACTCTGACATCATATTATACTATTACTATCCCACATCATT